>NW_028136877.1:150000-214925 GCF_965140915.1 Aythya marila | reverse complement strand
GTCCCGTTCTTTTTTGGGAAATTTTTGAGTGTTTGGGGAGTCTCCGTTTGGTTTCATTGGGTTTTTCGTGTCATCATGGTGGAAAAGTGTAAATTGTGGGTTTTGGAGAACATCAGGTAGGTTTAGGGGACTTTTGGGGTGGATTCATGTTATTTGGTTTTTTCTGTTTTTTGGGGTGATCCAGTCTTTTTTGGGGTGTTTTTGAAGTTTTTTGGGGTCTCCGTTAGGTTTTTGTTGGGTTCTTGTTGGTCATCATGTTGGAAAAGTGTAAATTGTGGGTTTTTGGGAGAATATCAGGTGTTTTAATCTTTTTGGTGGTGGATCTATGGCTTTTTGAGCGGTTTTCTTTCTGTTTTTGGGGTGTCCCGTTCTTTTTTGGGGTGTTTTGGACGTGTTTTGGGTTCTCCATTTGGTTTTCGTTGGGTTTTCCATGGTCATCATGGTGGAAAAGTGTAAATTGTGGGATTTTTGGAGAACATCAGGTAGGTTTAGGGGGGACTTTTGGGGTGGATCTATGGCTTTTGGTGTTTTCTTTCGTTTTTTGTTTTGAGTCCGTTCTTGTTTGGGGTGTTTTTGACGTGTTTTTTGGTCTCCGTTGGGTTTCGTTGGGTTTTCTGTTGTCATCATGGTGGAAAAGTGTAGATTTTGGTTTTGGAGATCTTCGGGTAGGTTTAGGGGACTTTTGGGGTGGATTCATGGTATTTGGGCTTTTCTTCTGTTTTTTTTTTGGGTGATGCAGTTCTTTTTTGGGGTGTTTTTGACATGTTTTGTGGTCTCCGTTTGGTTTTAGTTGGGTTCTTGTTGTCATCAGGTGGAAAAGTGTAAATTGTGGGTTTTTGGAGAACATCAGGTAGGTTTAGGGGGACTTTTGGGGTGGATCTATGGCTTTTGGAGTTTTCTTTCGTTTTTTTGTGTTGAGTCCGTTCTTGTTTGGGGTGTTTTTGACGTGTTTTGGGGTCTCCGTTGGGTTTCGTTGGGTTTTCTGTTGTCATCATGGTGGAAAAGTGTAGATTGTGGTTTTGGAGAACTTCAGGGAGGTTTAGGGTACTTTTGGGGTGGATTCATGGTATTTGGGGTTTTCTTCTGGTTTTTTTGGGATGATGCAGTTCCTTTTTAGCGTGTTTTTGACATGTTTTGGGGTCTCCGTTTGGTTTTAGTTGGGTTCTTGTTGGTCATCATGGTGGAAAAGTGTAAATTGTGGGTTTTTGGAGAACATCAGGTAGGTTTAGGGGGATCTTTTGGGGTGGATCTATGGCTTTTGGGGTTTTCTTTCGTTTTTTGTGTTGAGTCCGTTCTTGTTTGGGGTGTTTTTTGACGTGTTTTGGGGGTCTCCGTTGGGTTTCGTTGGGTTTTCTGTTGTCATCATGGTGGAAAAGTGTAGATTGTGGGTTTTGGAGAACTTCAGGTAGGTTTAGGGGACTTTTGGGTTGGATTCATGGTATTTGGGGTTTTCTTCTCTTTTTGGGGTGATGCATTTCCTTTTTTAGCGTGTTTTGACATGTTTTGGTGTCTCCGTTTGGTTTTAGTTGGGTCCTTGTTGGTCATCATGGTGGAAAGTGTAAATTGTGGAGTTTTGGAGAACATCAGGTAGGTTTAGGGGGACTTTTGGGGTGGATCTATGTCTTTTGGAGTTTTTCTTTCGTTTTTTGGGGTGATGCAGTTCTTTTTTGGTTGTTTTTGACATGTTTTTGGATCTCCGTTTGGTTTTAGTTGGGTTCTTGTTGGTCATCATGGTGGAAAAGTGTAGATTGTGGGTTTTGGAGAACATCTGTTAGGTTTAGGGGAAGTTTTGGGGTGGATCTATGGCTTTTGGGGTTTCTTTCGTTTTTTGTGTTGAGTCCGTTCTTGTTTGGGGTGTTTTTGACGTGTTTTGGGGTCTCCGTTGGGTTTCGTTGGGTTTTCTGTTGTCATCATGGTGGAAAAGTGTAGATTGTGGGTTTTGGAGAACTTCAGGTAGGTTTAGGGGACTTTTGGGGTGGATTCATGGTATTTGGGGTTTTCTTCTGTTTTTGTTTTTGGGTCTCCATTTGGTTTTAGTTGGGTTCTTGTTGGTCATCATGGTGGAAAAGTGTAAATTGTGGGTTTTTGGAGAACATCAGGTAGGTTTAGGGGGACTTTTGGGGTGGATCTATGGCTTTTGGAGTTTTCTTTCGTTTTTTGTGTTGATCCCGTTCTTGTTTGTGGTGTTTTTGACATGTTTTGGGGTCTCCGTTTGGTTTTAGTTGGGTTCTTGTTGGTCATCATCTTGGAAAAGTGTAAATTGTGGGTTTTTGGAGAACATCCGGTAGGTTTAGGGGGACTTTTGGCGTGAATCTATGTCTTTTGGAGTTTTCTTTCGTTTTTTGTATTGATCCCGTTCTTGTTTGGGGTGTTTTTGACGTGTTTTGTGGTCTCCGTTGGGTTTCGTTGGGTTTTCCGTTGTCATCATGGTGGAAAAGTGTAGATTGTGGGTTTTGGAGAACTTCAGGTAGGTTTAGGGGACTTTTGGGGTGGATTCATGGTATTTGGGATTTTCTTCTGTTTTTTGGGGTGATGCAGTTCTTTTTTGGGGTGTTTTTGACATGTTTTGTGGTCTCCGTTTGGTTTTAGTTGGGTTCTTGTTGGTCATCATGGTGGAAAAGTGTAAATTGTGCGTTTTTGGAGAACATCAGGTAGGTTTAGGGGGACTTTTGGGGTGGATCTATGGTTTTTGGAGTTTTCTTTCGTTTTTTGTATTGATCCCGTTCTTGTTTGGGGTGTTTTTGACGTGTTTTGTGGTCTCCGTTGGGTTTCGTTGGGTTTTCCGTTGTCATCATGGTGGAAAAGTGTAGATTGTGGGTTTTGGAGAACTTCAGGTAGGTTTAGGGACTTTTGGGGTGGATTCATGGTATTTGGGGTTTTCTTCTCTTTTTGGGGTGATGCATTTCCTTTTTTAGCGTGTTTTTGACATGTTTTGGTGTCTCCGTTTGGTTTTAGTTGGGTCCTTGTTGGTCATCATGGTGGAAAAGTGTAAATTGTGGAGTTTTGGAGAACATCAGGTAGGTTTAGGGGGACTTTTGGGGTGGATCTATGTCTTTTGGAGTTTTCTTTCGTTTTTTGGGGTGATGCAGTTCTTTTTTGGGTTGTTTTTGACATGTTTTTGGATCTCCGTTTGGTTTTAGTTGGGTTCTTGTTGGTCATCATGGTGGAAAAGTGTAGATTGTGGGTTTTGGAGAACATCTGTTAGGTTTAGGGGAAGTTTTGGGGTGGATCTATGGCTTTTGGGGTTTTCTTTCGTTTTTTGTGTTGAGTCCGTTCTTGTTTGGGGTGTTTTTGACGTGTTTTGGGGTCTCCGTTGGGTTTCGTTGGGTTTTCTGTTGTCATCATGGTGGAAAAGTGTAGATTGTGGGTTTTGGAGAACTTCAGGTAGGTTTAGGGGACTTTTGGGGTGGATTCATGGTATTTGGGGTTTTCTTCTGTTTTTTTGGGATGATGCAGTTCCTTTTTTAGCGTGTTTTTGACATGTTTTGTGGTCTCCGTTTGGTTTTAGTTGGGTTCTTGTTGGTCATCATGGTGGAAAAGTGTAAATTGTGGGTTTTTGGAGAACATCAGGTAGGTTTAGGGGGACTTTTGGGGTGGATCTATGGCTTTTGGAGTTTTCTTTCGTTTTTTGTGTTGATCCCGTTCTTGTTTGTGGTGTTTTTGACATGTTTTGGGGTCTCCGTTTGGTTTTAGTTGGGTTCTTGTTGGTCATCATGGTGGAAAAGTGTAAATTGTGGGTTTTTGGAGAACATCCGGTAGGTTTAGGGGGACTTTTGGGGTGGATCTATGGCTTTTGGGGTTTTCTTTCGTTTTTTGTATTGATCCCGTTCTTGTTTGGGGTGTTTTTGACGTGTTTTGGGGTCTCCGTTGGGTTTCGTTGGGTTTTCCGTTGTCATCATGGTGGAAAAGTGTAGATTGTGGGTTTTGGAGAACTTCAGGTAGGTTTAGGGGACTTTTGGGGTGGATTCATGGTATTTGGGCTTTTCTTCTGGTTTTTGGGTGATGCAGTTCCATTTTTGGGGTGTTTTTGACATGTTTTGGTGTCTCCGTTTGGTTTTAGTTGGGTTCTTGTTGGTCATCATGGTGGAAAAGTGTAAATTGTGGGTTTTTGGAGAACATCAGGTAGGTTTAGGGGGACTTTTGGCGTGGATCTATGGCTTTTGTGATTTTCTTTCATTTTTTGTGTTGATCCCATTCTTGTTTGTGGTGTTTTTGACGTGTTTTGGGGTCTCCGTTGGGTTTCGTTGGGTTTTCCGTTGTCATCATGGTGGAAAAGTGTAGATTGTGGGTTTTGGAGAACTTCAGGTAGGTTTAGGGGACTTTTGGGGTGGATTCATGGTATTTGGGGTTTTCTTCTCTTTTTGGGGTGATGCATTTCCTTTTTTAGCGTGTTTTTGACATGTTTTGTGGTCTCCGTTTGGTTTTAGTTGGGTCCTTGTTGGTCATCATGGTGGAAAAGTGTAAATTGTGGAGTTTTGGAGAACATCAGGTAGGTTTAGGGGGACTTTTGGGGTGGATCTATGTCTTTTGGAGTTTTCTTTCGTTTTTTGGGGTGATGCAGTTCTTTTTTGGGTTGTTTTTGACATGTTTTGTGGTCTCCGTTTGGTTTTAGTTGGGTTCTTGTTGGTCATCATGGTGGAAAAGTGTAAATTGTGGGTTTTTGGAGAACATCAGGTAGGTTTAGGGGGACTTTTGGGGTGGATCTATGGCTTTTGGGGTTTTCTTTCGTTTTTTGTGTTGAGTCCGTTCTTGTTTGGGGTGTTTTTGACGTGTTTTGTGGTCTCTGTTTGGTTTCGTTGGGTTTTCTGTTGTCATCATGGTGGAAAAGTGTAGATTGTGGGTTTTGGAGAACTTCAGGTAGGTTTAGGGGACTTTTGGGGTGGATTCATGGTATTTGGGGTTTTCTTCTGTTTTTTGGGGTGATGCAGTTCCTTTTTTAGCGTGTTTTTGACATGTTTTGGTGTCTCCGTTTGGTTTTAGTTGGGTTCTTGTTGGTCATCATGGTGGAAAAGTGTAAATTGTGGGTTTTTGGAGAACATCAGGTAGGTTTAGGGGGACTTTTGGCGTGAATCTATGTCTTTTGGAGTTTTCTTTCGTTTTTTGTGTTGATCCCGTTCTTGTTTGGGGTGTTTTTGACGTGTTTTGGGGTCTCCGTTGGGTTTCGTTGGGTTTTCCGTGGTCATCATGGTGGAAAAGTGTAGATTGTGGGTTTTGGAGAGCTTCAGGTAGGTTTAGGGGACTTTTGGGGTGGATTCATCGTATTTGGGGTTTTCTTCTGTTTTTTTTGGGTGATGCAGTTCCTTTTTTGGGGTGTTTTTGACATGTTTTGTGGTCTCCGTTTGGTTTTAGTTGGGTCCTTGTTGGTCGTCATGGTGGAAAATGTAAATTGTGGGTTTTTGGAGAACATCAGGTAGGTTTAGGGGGACTTTTGGGGTGGATCTATGTCTTTTGGGGTTTTCTTTCTTTTTTTGGGGTGATGCAGTTCTTTTTTGGGTTGTTTTTGACATGTTTTGGGGTCTCCATTTGGTTTTAGTTGGGTTCTTGTTGGTCATCATGGTGGAAAAGTGTAAATTGTGGGTTTTTGGAGAACATCAGGTAGGTTTAGGGGGACTTTTGGGGTGGATCTATGTCTTTTGGTGTTTTCTTTCGTTTTTTTGTGTTGAGTCCGTTCTTGTTTGGGGTGTTTTTGACATGTTTTGTGGTCTCCGTTGTGTTTCGTTGGGTTTTCCGTTGTCATCATGGTGGAAAAGTGTAGATTGTGGGTTTTGGAGAACTTCAGGTAGGTTTAGGGGACTTTTGGGGTGGATTCATGGTATTTGGGCTTTTCTTCTGGTTTTTGGGTGATGCAGTTCCATTTTTGGGGTGTTTTTGACATGTTTTGGGGTCTCCGTTTGGTTTTAGTTGGGTTCTTGTTGGTCATCATGGTGGAAAAGTGTAAATTGTGGGTTTTTGGAGAACATCAGGTAGGTTTAGGGGGACTTTTGGGGTGGATCTATGTCTTTTGGAGTTTTCTTTCGTTTTTTGTGTTGTTCCCATTCTTGTTTGTGGTGTTTTTGACGTGTTTTGGGGTCTCCGTTGGGTTTCGTTGGGTTTTCCGTGGTCATCATGGTGGAAAAGTGTAGATTGTGGGTTTTGGAGAACTTCAGGTAGGTTTAGGGGACTTTTGGGGTGGATTCATGGTATTTGGGGTTTTCTTCTCTTTTTGGGGTGATGCAGTTCTTTTTTGGGGTGTTTTTGACATGTTTTGTGGTCTCCGTTTGGTTTTAGTTGGGTTCTTGTTGGTCATCATGGTGGAAAAGTGTAAATTGTGGGTTTTTGGAGAACATCAGGTAGGTTTAGGGGGACTTTTGGGGTGGATCTATGTCTTTTGGGGTTTTCTTTCTTTTTTTGGGGTGATGCAGTTCTTTTTTGGGGTGTTTTTGACATGTTTTTGGGTCTCCGTTTGGTTTTAGTTGGGTTCTTGTTGGTCATCATGGTGGAAAAGTGTAAATTGTGGAGTTTTGGAGAACATCAGGTAGGTTTAGGGGGACTTTTGGGGTGGATCTATGTCTTTTGGAGTTTTCTTTCGTTTTTTGGGGTGATGCAGTTCTTTTTTGGGTTGTTTTTGACATGTTTTTGGGTCTCCGTTTGGTTTTAGTTGGGTTCTTGTTGGTCATCATGGTGGAAAAGTGTAAATTGTGGGGTTTTGGAGAACATATGGTAGGTTTAGGTGGACTTTTGGGGTGGATCTATGGCTTTTGGGGTTTTCTTTCGTTTTTTGTGTTGAGTCCGTTCTTGTTTGGGGTGTTTTTGACATGTTTTGTGGTCTCTGTTTGGTTTCGTTGGGTTTTCTGTTGTCATCATGGTGGAAAAGTGTAGATTGTGGGTTTTGGAGAACTTCAGGTAGGTTTAGGGGACTTTTGGGGTGGATTCGTCGTATTTGGGGTTTTCTTCTGTTTTTTTTGGGTGATGCAGTTCCGTTTTTAGCGTGTTTTTGACACGTTTTGGTGTCTCCGTTTGGTTTTAGTTGGGTCCTTGTTGGTCATCATGGTGGAAAATGTAAATTGTGGGTTTTTGGAGAACATCAGGTAGGTTTAGGGGGACTTTTGGCATGGATATATGGCTTTTGGGGTTTTCTTTCGTTTTTTGTATTTATCCCGTTCTTGTTTGTGGTGTTTTTGACGTGTTTTGGGGTCTCCGTTGGGTTTCGTTGGGTTTTCCGTTGTCATCATGGTGGAAAAGTGTAGATTGTGGGTTTTTGGAGAACATCAGGTAGGTTTAGGGGGACTTTTGGGGTGGATCTATGTCTTTTGGGGTTTTCTTTCTTTTTTTGGGGTGATGCAGTTCTTTTTTGGGTTGTTTTTGACATGTTTTTGGGTCTCCGTTTGGTTTTAGTTGGGTTCTTGTTGGTCATCATGGTGGAAAAGTGTAAATTGTGGGTTTTTGGAGAACATCGGGTAGGTTTAGGGGGACTTTTGGCGTGGATCTATGGCTTTTGGAGTTTTCTTTCGTTTTTTGTGTTGATCCCGTTCTTGTTTGGGGTGTTTTTGACGTGTTTTGGGGTCTCCGTTGGGTTTCGTTGGATTTTCCGTGGTCATCATGGTGGAAAAGTGTAGATTGTGGGTTTTGGAGAACTTCAGGTAGGTTTAGAGGACTTTTGGGGTGGATTCATGGTATTTGGGCTTTTCTTCTGTTTTTTTTGGGTGATGCAGTTCCTTTTTTAGCGTGTTTTTGACATGTTTTGGTGTCTCCGTTTGGTTTTAGTTGGGTTCTTGTTGGTCATCATCTTGGAAAAGTGTAAATTGTGGGTTTTTGGAGAACATCAGGTAGGTTTAGGGGGACTTTTGGGGTGGATTTATGGCTTTTGGAGTTTTCTTTCTTTTTTTGTGTTGATCCCGTTCTTGTTTGTGGTGTTTTTGACATGTTTTGGGGTCTCCGTTTGGTTTTAGTTGGGTTCTTGTTGGTCATCATCTTGGAAAAGTGTAAATTGTGGGTTTTTGGAGAACATCAGGTAGGTTTAGGGGGACTTTTGGCGTGGATATATGGCTTTTGTGGTTTTCTTTCGTTTTTTGTATTGATCCCGTTCTTGTTTGGGGTGTTTTTGACGTGTTTTGGTGTGTCCGTTGGGTTTCGTTGGGTTTTCCGTGGTCATCATGGGGGAAAAGTGTAGATTGTGGGTTTTGGAGAACTTCAGGTAGGTTTAGGGGACTTTTGGGGTGGATTCATGGTATTTGGGGTTTTCTTCTGTTTTTTGGGGTGATGCAGTTCATTTTTGGGGTGTTTTTGACATGTTTTGTGGTCTCCGTTTGGTTTTAGTTGGGTTCTTGTTGGTCATCATGGTAGAAAAGTGTAAATTGTGGGGTTTTGGAGAACATCGGGTAGGTTTAGGGGGACTTTTGGGGTGGATCTATGGCTTTTGGAGTTTTCTTTCGTTTTTTGTGTTGATCCCGTTCTTGTTTGGGGTGTTTTTGACGTGTTTTGGGGTCTCCGTTGGGTTTCGTTGGGTTTTCCGTGGTCATCATGGTGGAAAAGTGTAGATTGTGGGTTTTGGAGAACTTCAGGTAGGTTTAGGGGACTTTTGGGGTGGATTCATGGTATTTGGGGTTTTCTTCTGTTTTTTGGGGTGATGCAGTTCTTTTTTGGGGTGTTTTTGACATGTTTTGGGGTCTCCGTTTGGTTTTAGTTGGGTCCTTGTTGGTCATCATGGTGGAAAAGTGTAAATTGTGGAGTTTTGGAGAACATCAGGTAGGTTTAGGGAGACTTTTGGCGTGGATCTATGTCTTTTGGGGTTTTCTTTCTTTTTTTGGGGTGATGCAGTTCTTTTTTTTTTTTTTTTTGACATGTTTTTGGGTCTCCGTTTGGTTTTAGTTGGGTTCTTGTTGGTCATCATGGTGGAAAAGTGTAAACTGTGTGGTTTTGGAGAACATCAGGTAGGTTTAGGGGGACTTTTGGGGTGGATCTATGGCTTTTGGGGTTTTCTTTCGTTTTTTGTGTTGATCCCGTTCTTGTTTGTGGTGTTTTTGACGTGTTTTGGGGTCTCCGTTGGGTTTAGTTGGGTTTTCCGTTGTCATCATGGTGGAAAAGTGTAGATTGTGGGTTTTGGAGAACTTCAGGTAGGTTTAGGGGACTTTTGGGGTGGATTCATGGTATTTGGGGTTTTCTTCTGTTTTTTTGGGTGATGCAGTTCTTTTTTTAGCGTGTTTTTGACATGTTTTGTGGTCTCCGTTTGGTTTTAGTTGGGTTCTTGTTGGTCATCATCTTGGAAAAGTGTAAATTGTGGGTTTTTGGAGAACATCAGGTAGGTTTAGGGGGACTTTTGGGGTGGATTTATGGCTTTTGGAATTTTTTATCGTTTTTTGTGTTGATCCCGTTCTTGTTTGTGGTGTTTTTGACATGTTTTGGGGCCTCCGTTTGGTTTTAGTTGGGTTCTTGTTGGTCATCATGGTGGAAAAGTGTAGATTGTGGGTTTTGGAGAACTTCAGGTAGGTTTAGGGGGACTTTTGGGGTGGATTCATGGTATTTGGGGTTTTCTTCTGTTTTTTGGGTGATGCAGTTCCTTTTTTGGGGTGTTTTTGACATGTTTTGGGGTCTCCGTTTGGTTTTAGTTGGGTTCTTGTTGGTCATCATGGTGGAAAAGTGTAGATTGTGGGTTTTTGGAGAACATCAGGTAGGTTTAGGGGGACCTTTGGGGTGGATCTATGGCTTTTGGGGTTTTCTTTCGTTTTTTGTGTTGATCCCGTTCTTGTTTGGGTTGTTTTTGACGTGTTTTGGGGTCTCCGTTGGGTTTCGTTGGGTTTTCCGTGGTCATCATGGGGGAAAAGTGTAGATTGTGGGTTTTGGAGAACTTCAGGTAGGTTTAGGGGACTTTTGGGGTGGATTCATGGTATTTGGGGTTTTCTTCTGTTTTTTTTGGGTGATGCAGTTCCTTTTTTAGCGTGTTTTTGACATGTTTTGTGGTCTCCGTTTGGTTTTAGTTGGGTTCTTGTTGGTCATCATGGTGGAAAAGTGTAAATTGTGGGGTTTTGGAGAACATCAGGTAGGTTTAGGGGGACTTTTGGCGTGGATATATGGCTTTTGGGGTTTTCTTTCGTTTTTTGTATTGATCCCGTTCTTGTTTGGGGTGTTTTTGACGTGTTTTGGGGTCTCCGTTGGGTTTCGTTGCGTTTTCCGTGGTCATCATCGTGGAAAAGTGTAGATTGTGGGTTTTGGAGAACTTCAGGTAGGTTTAGGGGACTTTTGGGGTGGATTCATGGTATTTGGGGTTTTCTTCTGTTTTTTGGGGTGATGCAGTTCTTTTTTGGGGTGTTTTTGACATGTTTTGTGGTCTCCGTTTGGTTTTAGTTGGGTTCTTGTTGGTCATCATGGTGGAAAAGTGTAAATAGTGGGGTTTTGGAGAACATCAGGTAGGTTTAGGGGGACTTTTGGGGTGGATCTATGGTTTTTGGAGTTTTCTTTCGTTTTCTGTATTGATCCCGTTCTTGTTTGTGGTGTTTTTGACGTGTTTTGGGGTCTCCGTTGGGTTTCGTTGGGTTTTCCGTTGTCATCATGGTGGAAAAGTGTAGATTGTGGGTTTTGGAGAACTTCAGGTAGGTTTAGGGGACTTTTGGGGTGGATTCATGGTATTTGGGGTTTTCTTCTGGTTTTTGGGTGATGCAGTTCCATTTTTGGGGTGTTTTTGACATGTTTTGGGGTCTCCGTTTGGTTTTAGTTGGGTTCTTGTTGGTCATCATGGTGGAAAAGTGTAAATTGTGGGTTTTTGGAGAACATCCGGTAGGTTTAGGGGGACTTTAGGCGTGGATCTATGGCTTTTGGAGTTTTCTTTCGTTTTTGTGTTGATCCCGTTCTTGTTTGGGTTGTTTTTGACGTGTTTTGGGGTCTCCGTTGGGTTTCGTTGGGTTTTCCGTGGTCATCATGGTGGAAAAGTGTAGATTGTGGGTTTTGGAGAACTTCAGGTAGGTTTAGGGGACTTTTGGGGTGGATTCATGGTATTTGGGCTTTTCTTCTGTTTTTTGGGGTGATGCAGTTCTTTTTTGGGGTGTTTTTGACATGTTTTGGTGTCTCCGTTTGGTTTTAGTTGGGTCCTTGTTGGTCATCATGGTGGAAAAGTGTAAATTGTGGGTTTTTGGAGAACATCAGGTAGGTTTAGGGGGACTTTTGGGGTGGATCTATGTCTTTTGGGGTTTTCTTCTGTTTTTTGGGGTGATGCAGTTCTTTTTTGGGTTGTTTTTGACATGTTTTTGGGTCTCCGTTTGGTTTTAGTTGGGTTCTTGTTGGTCATCATGGTGGAAAAGTGTAAACTGTGTGGTTTTGGAGAACATCAGGTAGGTTTAGGGGACTTTTGGGGTGGATCTATGGCTTTTGGAGTTTTCTTTCGTTTTTTGTGTTGATCCCGTTCTTGTTTGGGGTGTTTTTGACGTGTTTTGGGGTCTCCGTTGGGTTTCGTTGGGTTTTCCGTTGTCATCATGGTGGAAAAGTGTAGATTGTGGGTTTTGGAGAACTTCAGGTAGGTTTAGGGGACTTTTGGGGTGGATTCATGGTATTTGGGGTTTTCTTCTGTTTTTTTTGGGTGATGCAGTTCCTTTTTTAGCGTGTTTTTGACATGTTTTGGGGTCTCCGTTTGGTTTTAGTTGGGTTCTTGTTGGTCATCATGGTGGAAAAGTGTAAATTGTGGGGTTTTGGAGAACATCAGGTAGGTTTAGGGGGACTTTTGGGGTGGATCTATGGCTTTTGGGGTTTTCTTTCGTTTTTTGTGTTGATCCCATTCTTGTTTGGGTTGTTTTTGACGTGTTTTGGGGTCTCCGTTGGGTTTCGTTGGGTTTTCCGTGGTCATCATGGGGGAAAAGTGTAGATTGTGGGTTTTGGAGAACTTCAGGTAGGTTTAGGGGACTTTTGGGGTGGATTCATGGTATTTGGGCTTTTCTTCTGTTTTTTTGGGTGATGCAGTTCCTTTTTTAGCGTGTTTTTGACATGTTTTGGAGTCTCCGTTTGGTTTTAGTTGGGTTCTTGTTGGTCATCATGGTGGAAAAGTGTAAATTGTGGGTTTTTGGAGAACATCAGGTAGGTTTAGGGGGACTTTTGGCGTGGATCTATGGCTTTTGTGGTTTTCTTTCGTTTTTTGTATTGATCCCGTTTCTGTCTGGGGTGTTTTTGACGTGTTTTGGGGTCTCCGTTGGGTTTCGTTGGGTTTTCCGTGGTCATCATGGTGGAAAAGTGTAGATTGTGGGTTTTGGAGAACTTCAGGTAGGTTTAGGGGACTTTTGGGGTGGATTCATGGTATTTGGGGTTTTCTTCTGTTTTTTGGGGTGATGCAGTTCTTTTTTGGGGTGTTTTTGACATGTTTTGGTGTCTCCGTTTGGTTTTAGTTGGGTCCTTGTTGGTCATCATGGTGGAAAAGTGTAAATTGTGGGTTTTTGGAGAACATCAGGTAGGTTTAGGGGGACTTTTGGGGTGGATCTATGTCTTTTGGGGTTTTCTTTCTTTTTTTGGGGTGATGCAGTTCTTTTTTGGGGTGTTTTTGACATGTTTTGTGGTCTCCGTTTGGTTTTAGTTGGGTTCTTGTTGGTCGTCATGGTGGAAAAGTGTAGATTGTGGGTTTTTGGAGAACATCAGGTAGGTTTAGGGGGACCTTTGGGGTGGATCGATCGCTTTTGGGGTTTTCTTTCGTTTTTTGTGTTGATCCCATTCTTGTTTGGGTTGTTTTTGACGTGTTTTGGGGTCTCCGTTGGGTTTCGTTTGGTTTTCCGTGTTCATCATGGTGGAAAAGTGTAGATTGTGGGTTTTGGAGAACTTCAGGTAGGTTTAGGGGACTTTTGGGGTGGATTCATGGTATTTGGGCTTTTCTTCTGTTTTTTTGGGTGATGCAGTTCCTTTTTTAGCGTGTTTTTGACATGTTTTGGTGTCTCCGTTTGGTTTTAGTTGGGTTCTTGTTGGTCATCATGGTGGAAAAGTGTAAACTGTGGATTTTGGAGAACATCAGGTAGGTTTAGGGGGACTTTTGGGGTGGATTTATGGCTTTTGGAGTTTTCTTTCGTTTTTTGTGTTGATCCCGTTCTTGTTTGTGGTGTTTTTGACATGTTTTGGGGTCTCCGTTTGGTTTTAGTTGGGTTCTTGTTGGTCATCATGGTGGAAAAGTGTAGATTGTGGGTTTTTGGAGAACATCAGGTTGGTTTAGCGGGACCTTTGGGGTGGATCTATGGCTTTTGGGGTTTTCTTTCGTTTTTTGTGTTGATCCCGTTCTTGTTTGGGTTGTTTTTGACGTGTTTTGGGGTCTCCGTTGGGTTTCGTTGGGTTTTCCGTGGTCATCATGGGGGAAAAGTGTAGATTGTGGGTTTTGGAGAACTTCAGGTAGGTTTAGGGGACTTTTGGGGTGGATTCATGGTATTTGGGGTTTTCTTCTGGTTTTTTTTGGGTGATGCAGTTCCTTTTTTAGCGTGTTTTTGACATGTTTTGGTGTCTCCGTTTGGTTTTAGTTGGGTTCTTGTTGGTCATCATGGTGGAAAAGTGTAAATTGTGGTGTTTTGGAGAACATCAGGTAGGTTTAGGGGGACTTTTGGCGTGGATATATGGCTTTTGGGGTTTTCTTTCGTTTTTTGTATTGATCCCATTCTTGTTTGGGGTGTTTTTGACGTGTTTTGGGGTCTCCGTTGGGTTTCTATGCGTTTTCCGTGGTCATCATGGTGGAAAAGTGTAGATTGTGGGTTTTGGAGAACTTCAGGTAGGTTTAGGGGGACTTTTGGGGTGGATTCATGGTATTTGGGGTTTTCTTCTGTTTTTTGGGGTGATGCAGTTCTATTTTGGGGTGTTTTTGACATGTTTTGGTGTCTCCGTTTGGTTTTAGTTGGGTCCTTGTTGGTCATCATGGTGGAAAAGTGTAAATTGTGGGTTTTTGGAGAACATCAGGTAGGTTTAGGGGGACTTTTGGGGTGGATCTATGTCTTTTGGGGTTTTCTTTCTTTTTTTGGGGTGATGCAGTTCTTTTTTGGGGTGTTTTTGACATGTTTTTGGGTCTCCGTTTGGTTTTAGTTGGGTTCTTGTTGGTCATCATGGTGGAAAAGTGTAAACTGTGTGGTTTTGGAGAACATCAGGTAGGTTTAGGGGGACTTTTGGGGTGGATCTATGGCTTTTGGGGTTTTCTTTCGTTTTTTGTGTTGATCCCGTTCTTGTTTGGGGTGTTTTTGACGTGTTTTGGGGTCTCCGTTGGGTTTAGTTGGGTTTTCCGTTGTCATCATGGGGGAAAAGTGTAGATTGTGGGTTTTGGAGAACTTCAGGTAGGTTTAGGGGACTTTTGGGGTGGATTCATGGTATTTGGGCTTTTCTTCTGTTTTTTTTTGGGTGATGCAGTTCCTTTTTTGGGGTGTTTTTGACATGTTTTGGCGTCTCCGTTTGGTTTTAGTTGGGTTCTTGTTGGTCATCATGGTGGAAAAGTGTAGATTGTGGGTTTTTGGAGAACATCAGGTAGGTTTAGGGGGACCTTTGGGGTGGATCTATGGCTTTTGGGGTTTTCTTTCGTTTTTTGTGTTGATCCCATTCTTGTTTGGGTTGTTTTTG
Source organism: Aythya marila (assembly GCF_965140915.1). Lineage (NCBI taxonomy): Eukaryota > Metazoa > Chordata > Aves > Anseriformes > Anatidae > Aythya > Aythya marila. The sequence goes on along the minus strand of NW_028136877.1, from coordinate 200,399 downwards.
ACGTGTTTTGGGGTCTCCGTTGGGTTTCGTTGGGTTTTCCGTGGTCATCATGGGGGAAAAGTGTAGATTGTGGGTTTTGGAGAACTTCAGGTAGGTTTAGGGGACTTTTGGGGTGGATTCATGGTATTTGGGCTTTTCTTCTGTTTTTTTGGGTGATGCAGTTCCTTTTTTAGCGTGTTTTTGACATGTTTTGGGGTCTCCGTTTGGTTTTAGTTGGGTTCTTGTTGGTCATCATGGTGGAAAAGTGTAAATTGTGGGTTTTTGGAGAACATCAGGTAGGTTTAGGGGGACTTTTGGGGTGGATTTATGGCTTTTGGAGTTTTCTTTCGTTTTTTGTGTTGATCCCGTTCTTGTTTGTGGTGTTTTTGACACGTTTTGGGGTCTCCGTTTGGTTTTAGTTGGGTTCTTGTTGGTCATCATGGTGGAAAAGTGTCGATTGTGGGTTTTGGAGAACTTCAGGTAGGTTTAGGGGGACTTTTGGGGTGGATTCATGGTATTTGGGGTTTTCTTCTGTTTTTTGGGTGATGCAGTTCCTTTTTTGGGGTGTTTTTGACATGTTTTGGGGTCTCCGTTTGGTTTTAGTTGGGTTCTTGTTGGTCATCATGGTGGAAAAGTGTAGATTGTGGGTTTTTGGAGAACATCAGGTAGGTTTAGGGGGACCTTTGAGGTGGATCTATGGCTTTTGGGGTTTTCTTTCGTTTTTTGTGTTGATCCCATTCTTGTTTGGGTTGTTTTTGACGTCGTTTGGGGTGTCCGTTGGGTTTCGTTGGGTTTTCCGTGGTCATCATGGTGGAAAAGTGTAGATTGTGGGTTTTGGAGAACTTCAGGTAGGTTTAGGGGACTTTTGGGGTGGATTCATGGTATTTGGGGTTTTCTTCTGTTTTTTTTGGGTGATGCAGTTCCTTTTTTAGAGTGTTTTTGACATGTTTTGGTGTCTCCGTTTGGTTTTAGTTGGGTTCTTGTTGGTCATCATGGTGGAAAAGTGTAAATTGTGGGGTTTTGGAGAACATCAGGTAGGTTTAGGGGGACTTTTGGCGTGGATATATGGCTTTTGGGGTTTTCTTTCGTTTTTTGTATTGATCCCGTTCTTGTTTGGGGTGTTTTTGACGTGTTTTGGGGTCTCCGTTGGGTTTCGTTGGGTTTTCCGTGGTCATCATGGTGGAAAAGTGTAGATTGTGGGTTTTGGAGAACTTCAGGTAGGTTTAGGGGACTTTTGGGGTGGATTCATGGTATTTGGGCTTTTCTTCTGTTTTTTGGGGTGATGCAGTTCTTTTTTGGGTTGTTTTTGACATGTTTTTGGGTCTCCGTTTGGTTTTAGTTGGGTTCTTGTTGGTCATCATGGTGGAAAAGTGTAAATTGTGGGTTTTTGGAGAACATCAGGTAGGTTTAGGGGGACTTTTGGGGTGGATCTATGGCTTTTGGAGTTTTCTTTCGTTTTTTGTGTTGATCCCGTTCTTGTTTGGGTTGTTTTTGACGTGTTTTGGGGTGTCCGTTGGGTTTCGTTGGGTTTTCCGTGGTCATCATGGTGGAAAAGTGTAGATTGTGGGTTTTGGAGAACTTCAGGTAGGTTTAGGGGACTTTTGGGGTGGATTCATGGTATTTGGGCTTTTCTTCTGTTTTTTGGGGTGATGCAGTTCTTTTTTGGGTTGTTTTTGACATGTTTTGGTGTCTCCGTTTGGTTTTAGTTGGGTCCTTGTTGGTCATCATGGTGGAAAAGTGTAAATTGTGGGTTTTTGGAGAACATCAGGTAGGTTTAGGGGGACTTTTGGGGTGGATCTATGGCTTTTGGGGTTTTCTTTCGTTTTTTGTGTTGATCCCATTCTTGTTTGGGTTGTTTTTGACGTGTTTTGGGGTCTCCGTTGGGTTTCGTTGGGTTTTCCGTGGTCATCATGGGGGAAAAGTGTAGATTGTGGGTTTTGGAGAACTTCAGGTAGGTTTAGGGGACTTTTGGGGTGGATTCATGGTATTTGGGCTTTTCTTCTGTTTTTTTGGGTGATGCAGTTCCTTTTTTAGCGTGTTTTTGACATGTTTTGTGGTCTCCGTTTGGTTTTAGTTGGGTTCTTGTTGGTCATCATGGTGGAAAAGTGTAAATTGTGGGGTTTTGGAGAACATCAGGTAGGTTTAGGGGGACTTTTGGGGTGGATCTATGGCTTTTGTGGTTTTCTTTCGTTTTTTGTATTGATCCCGTTCTTGTTTGGGGTGTTTTTGACGTGTTTTGGGGTGTCCGTTGGGTTTCGTTGGGTTTTCCGTGGTCATCATGGTGGAAAAGTGTAGATTGTGGGTTTTGGAGAACTTCAGGTAGGTTTAGGGGACTTTTGGGGTGGATTCATGGTATTTGGGCTTTTCTTCTGTTTTTTGGGGTGATGCAGTTCTTTTTTGGGGTGTTTTTGACATGTTTTGGTGTCTCCGTTTGGTTTTAGTTGGGTCCTTGTTGGTCATCATGGTGGAAAAGTGTAAATTGTGGGTTTTTGGAGAACATCAGGTAGGTTTAGGGGGACTTTTGGGGTGGATCTATGTCTTTTGGGGTTTTCTTTCTTTTTTTGGGGTGATGCAGTTCTTTTTTGGGTTGTTTTTGACATGTTTTTGGGTCTCCGTTTGGTTTTAGTTGGGTTCTTGTTGGTCATCATGGTGGAAAAGTGTAAACTGTGTGGTTTTGGAGAACATCAGGTAGGTTTAGGGGGACTTTTGGGGTGGATCTATGGCTTTTGGAGTTTTCTTTCGTTTTTTGTGTTGATCCCGTTCTTGTTTGGGGTGTTTTTGACGTGTTTTGGGGTCTCCGTTGGGTTTAGTTGGGTTTTCCGTTGTCATCATGGTGGAAAAGTGTAGATTGTGGGTTTTGGAGAACTTCAGGTAGGTTTAGGGGGACTTTTGGGGTGGATTCATGGTATTTGGGCTTTTCTTCTGTTTTTTGGGGTGATGCAGTTCCTTTTTTGGGGTGTTTTTGACATGTTTTGGGGTCTCCGTTTGGTTTTAGTTGGGTTCTTGTTGGTCATCATGGTGGAAAAGTGTAGATTGTGGGTTTTTGGAGAACATCAGGTAGGTTTAGGGGGGACTTTTGGCGTGGATATATGGCTTTTGGGGTTTTCTTTCGTTTTTTGTATTGATCCCGTTCTTGTTTGGGGTGTTTTTGACGTGTTTTGGGGTCTCCATTGGGTTTCGTTGGGTTTTCCGTGGTCATCATGGTGGAAAAGTGTAGATTGTGGGTTTTGGAGAACTTCAGGTAGGTTTAGGGGACTTTTGGGGTGGATTCATGGTATTTGGGGTTTTCTTCTGTTTTTTTGGGTGATGCAGTTCTTTTTTGGGTTGTTTTTGACATGTTTTGGTGTCTCCGTTTGGTTTTAGTTGGGTCCTTGTTGGTCATCATGGTGGAAAAGTGTAAATTGTGGGTTTTTGGAGAACATCAGGTAGGTTTAGGGGGACTTTTGGGGTGGATCTATGGCTTTTGGGGTTTTCTTTCGTTTTTTGTGTTGATCCCATTCTTGTTTGGGTTGTTTTTGACGTGTTTTGGGGTCTCCGTTGGGTTTCGTTGGGTTTTCCGTGGTCATCATGGTGGAAAAGTGTAGATTGTGGGTTTTGGAGAACTTCAGGTAGGTTTAGGGGACTTTTGGGGTGGATTCATGGTATTTGGGGTTTTCTTCTGTTTTTTTTGGGTGATGCAGTTCCTTTTTTAGAGTGTTTTTGACATGTTTTGTGGTCTCCGTTTGGTTTTAGTTGGGTTCTTGTTGGTCATCATGGTGGAAAAGTGTAAATTGTGGGGTTTTGGAGAACATCAGGTAGGTTTAGGGGGACTTTTGGCGTGGATATATGGCTTTTGGGGTTTTCTTTCGTTTTTTGTATTGATCCCGTTCTTGTTTGGGGTGTTTTTGACGTGTTTTGGGGTCTCCGTTGGGTTTCGTTGGGTTTTCCGTGGTCATCATGGTGGAAAAGTGTAGATTGTGGGTTTTGGAGAACTTCAGGTAGGTTTAGGGGAGTTTTGGGGTGGATTCATGGTATTTGGGGTTTTCTTCTGTTTTTTGGGGTGATGCAGTTCTTTTTTGGGTTGTTTTTGACATGTTTTTGGGTCTCCGTTTGGTTTTAGTTGGGTTCTTGTTGGTCATCATGGTGGAAAAGTGTAAATTGTGGGTTTTTGGAGAACATCAGGTAGGTTTAGGGGGACTTTTGGGGTGGATCTATGGCTTTTGGAGTTTTCTTTCGTTTTTTGTGTTGATCCCGTTCTTGTTTGGGTTGTTTTTGACGTGTTTTGGGGTGTCCGTTGGGTTTCGTTGGGTTTTCCGTGGTCATCATGGTGGAAAAGTGTAGATTGTGGGTTTTGGAGAACTTCAGGTAGGTTTAGGGGACTTTTGGGGTGGATTCATGGTATTTGGGGTTTTCTTCTGTTTTTTGGGGTGATGCAGTTCTTTTTTGGGTTGTTTTTGACATGTTTTGGTGTCTCCGTTTGGTTTTAGTTGGGTCCTTGTTGGTCATCATGGTGGAAAAGTGTAAATTGTGGGTTTTTGGAGAACATCAGGTAGGTTTAGGGGGACTTTTGGGGTGGATCTATGGCTTTTGGGGTTTTCTTTCGTTTTTTGTGTTGATCCCATTCTTGTTTGGGTTGTTTTTGACGTGTTTTGGGGTCTCCGTTGGGTTTCGTTGGGTTTTCCGTGGTCATCATGGGGGAAAAGTGTAGATTGTGGGTTTTGGAGAACTTCAGGTAGGTTTAGGGGACTTTTGGGGTGGATTCATGGTATTTGGGCTTTTCTTCTGTTTTTTTGGGTGATGCAGTTCCTTTTTTGGGTTGTTTTTGACATGTTTTGTGGTCTCCGTTTGGTTTTAGTTGGGTTCTTGTTGGTCATCATGGTGGAAAAGTGTAAATTGTGGGTTTTTGGAGAACATCAGGTAGGTTTAGGGGGACTTTTGGGGTGGATCTATGGCTTTTGTGGTTTTCTTTCGTTTTTTGTATTGATCCCGTTCTTGTTTGGGGTGTTTTTGACGTGTTTTGGGGTGTCCGTTGGGTTTCGTTGGGTTTTCCGTGGTCATCATGGTGGAAAAGTGTAGATTGTGGGTTTTGGAGAACTTCAGGTAGGTTTAGGGGAGTTTTGGGGTGGATTCATGGTATTTGGGCTTTTCTTCTGTTTTTTGGGGTGATGCAGTTCTTTTTTGGGGTGTTTTTGACATGTTTTGGTGTCTCCGTTTGGTTTTAGTTGGGTCCTTGTTGGTCATCATGGTGGAAAAGTGTAAATTGTGGGTTTTTGGAGAACATCAGGTAGGTTTAGGGGGACTTTTGGGGTGGATCTATGTCTTTTGGGGTTTTCTTTCTTTTTTTGGGGTGATGCAGTTCTTTTTTGGGTTGTTTTTGACATGTTTTTGGGTCTCCGTTTGGTTTTAGTTGGGTTCTTGTTGGTCATCATGGTGGAAAAGTGTAAACTGTGTGGTTTTGGAGAACATCAGGTAGGTTTAGGGGGACTTTTGGGGTGGATCTATGGCTTTTGGAGTTTTCTTTCGTTTTTTGTGTTGATCCCGTTCTTGTTTGGGGTGTTTTTGACGTGTTTTGGGGTCTCCGTTGGGTTTAGTTGGGTTTTCCGTTGTCATCATGGTGGAAAAGTGTAGATTGTGGGTTTTGGAGAACTTCAGGTAGGTTTAGGGGGACTTTTGGGGTGGATTCATGGTATTTGGGCTTTTCTTCTGTTTTTTGGGTGATGCAGTTCTTTTTTGGGGTGTTTTTGACATGTTTTGGGGTCTCCGTTTGGTTTTAGTTGGGTTCTTGTTGGTCATCATGGTGGAAAAGTGTAGATTGTGGGTTTTTGGAGAACATCAGGTAGGTTTAGGGGGGACTTTTGGCGTGGATATATGGCTTTTGGGGTTTTCTTTCGTTTTTTGTATTGATCCCGTTCTTGTTTGGGGTGTTTTTGACGTGTTTTGGGGTCTCCATTGGGTTTCGTTGGGTTTTCCGTGGTCATCATGGTGGAAAAGTGTAGATTGTGGGTTTTGGAGAACTTCAGGTAGGTTTAGGGGACTTTTGGGGTGGATTCATGGTATTTGGGCTTTTGTTCTGTTTTTTTGGGTGATGCAGTTCCTTTTTTAGCGTGTTTTTGACATGTTTTGTGGTCTCCGTTTGGTTTTAGTTGGGTCCTTGTTGGTCATCATGGTGGAAAAGTGTAAATTGTGGGTTTTTGGAGAACATCAGGTAAGTTTAGGGGGACTTTTGGCGTGGATCTATGGCTTTTGTGGTTTTCTTTCGTTTTTTGTATTGATCCCGTTCTTGTTTGGGGTGTTTTTGACGTGTTTTGGGGTCTCCGTTGGGTTTCGTTGGGTTTTCCGTGGTCATCATGGGGGAAAAGTGTAGATTGTGGGTTTTGGAGAACTTCAGGTAGGTTTAGGGGACTTTTGGGGTGGATTCATGGTATTTGGGGTTTTCTTCTGTTTTTTGGGGTGATGCAGTTCTTTTTTGGGGTGTTTTTGTCATGTTTTGTGGTCTCCGTTTGGTTTTAGTTGGGTCCTTGTTGGTCATCATGGTGGAAAAGTGTAAATTGTGGGTTTTTGGAGAACATCAGGTAAGTTTAGGGGGACTTTTGGGGTGGATCTATGTCTTTTGGGGTTTTCTTTCTTTTTTTGGGTTGATGCAGTTCTTTTTTGGGTTGTTTTTGACATGTTTTTGGGTCTCCGTTTGGTTTTAGTTGGGTTCTTGTTGGTCATCATGGTGGAAAAGTGTAAACTGTGTGGTTTTGGAGAACATCAGGTAGGTTTAGGGGGACTTTTGGGGTGGATCTATGGCTTTTGGGGTTTTCTTTCGTTTTTTGTGTTGATCCCGTTCTTGTTTGTGGTGTTTTTGACGTGTTTTGGGGTCTCCGTTGGGTTTCGTTGGGTTTTCCGTGGTCATCATGGGGGAAAAGTGTAGATTGTGGGTTTTGGAGAACTTCAGGTAGGTTTAGGGGACTTTTGGGGTGGATTCATGGTATTTGGGCTTTTCTTCTGTTTTTTTTTGGGTGATGCAGTTCCTTTTTTAGCGTGTTTTTGACATGTTTTGTGGTCTCCGTTTGGTTTTAGTTGGGTTCTTGTTGGTCAGCATCTTGGAAAAGTGTAAATTGTAGGTTTTTGGAGAACATCAGGTAGGTTTAGGGGGACTTTTGGGGTGGATTTATGGCTTTTGGAGTTTTCTTTCGTTTTTTGTGATGATCCCGTTCTTGTTTGGGGTGTTTTTGACGTGTTTTGGGGTCTCCGTTGGGTTTTAGTTGGGTTCTTGTTGGTCATCATGGTGGAAAAGTGTAGATTGTGGGTTTTGGAGAACTTCAGGTAGGTTTAGGGGGACTTTTGGGGTGGATTCATGGTATTTGGGCTTTTCTTCTGTTTTTTGGGTGATGCAGTACCTTTTTTGGGGTGTTTTTGACATGTTTTGGGGTCTCCGTTTGGTTTTAGTTGGGTTCTTGTTGGTCATCATGGTGGAAAAGTGTAGATTGTGGGTTTTTGGAGAACATCAGGTAGGTTTAGGGGGACTTTTAGGGTAGATCTATGGCTTTTGGTGTTTTCTTTCATTTTTTGTTTTGAGTCCGTTCTTGTTTGGGTTGTTTTTGACGTGTTTTGGGGTGTCCGTTGGGTTTAGTTGGGTTTTCTGTTGTCATCATGGTGGAAAAGTGTAGATTGTGGGTTTTGGAGATCTTCAGGTAGGTTTAGGGGACTTTTGGGGTGGATTCATGGTATTTGGGGTTTTCTTCTGTTTTTTTTGGGTGATGCAGTTCCTTTTTTGGGGTGTTTTTGTCATGTTTTGGTGTCTCCGTTTGGTTTTAGTTGGGTTCTTGTTGGTCATCATGGTGGAAAAGTGTAAATTGTAGGTTTTTGGAGAACATCAGGTAGGTTTAGGGGGACTTTTGGGGTGGATCTATGGCTTTTGGAGTTTTCTTTCGTTTTTTTGTATTGATCCCGTTCTTGTTTGGGGTGTTTTTGACGTGTTTTGGGGTCTCCGTTGGGTTTCGTTGGGTTTTCCGTTGTCATCATGGTGGAAAAGTGTAGATTGTGGGTTTTGGAGAACTTCAGGTAGGTTTAGGGGACTTTTGGGGTGGATTCATGGTATTTGGGGTTTTCTTCTGTTTTTTGGGGTGATGCAGTTCTTTTTTGGGGTGTTTTTGACATGTTTTGTGGTCTCCGTTTGGTTTTAGTTGGGTTCTTGTTGGTCATCATGGTGGAAAAGTGTAAATTGTGGGGTTTTGGAGAACATCAGGTAGGTTTAGGGGGACTTTTGGGGTGGATCTATGGTTTTTGGAGTTTTCTTTCGTTTTTTGTATTGATCCCGTTCTTGTTTGGGGTGTTTTTGACGTGTTTTGGGGTCTCCGTTGGGTTTCGTTGGGTTTTCCGTGGTCATCATGGTGGAAAAGTGTAGATTGTGGGTTTTGGAGAACATCAGGTAGGTTTAGGGGACTTTTGGGGTGGATTCATGGTATTTGGGGTTTTCTTCTGTTTTTTTGGGTGATGCAGTTCCTTTTTTAGCGTGTTTTTGACATGTTTTGGGGTCTCCGTTTGGTTTTAGTTGGGTTCTTGTTGGTCATCATGGTGGAAAAGTGTAAATTGTGGGTTTTTGGAGAACATCAGGTAGGTTTAGGGGGACTTTTGGGGTGGATTTATGGCTTTTGGAGTTTTCTTTCGTTTTTTGTGTTGATCCCGTTCTTGTTTGTGGTGTTTTTGACATGTTTTGGTGTCTCCGTTTGGTTTTAGTTGGGTTCTTGTTGGTCATCATGGTGGAAAAGTGTAAATTGTGGGTTTTTGGAGAACATCAGGTAGGTTTAGGGGGACTTTTGGGGTGGATATATGGCTTTTGTGGTTTTCTTTCGTTTTTTGTATTGATCCCGTTCTTGTTTGGGGTGTTTTTGACGTGTTTTGCGGTCTCCGTTGGGTTTTAGTTGGGTTTTCCGTGGTCATCATGGTGGAAAAGTGTAGATTGTGGGTTTTGGAGAACTTCAGGTAGGTTTAGGGGACTTTTGGGGTGGATTCATGGTATTTGGGGTTTTCTTCTGTTTTTTGGGGTGATGCAGTTCTTTTTTGGGGTGTTTTTGACATGTTTTGGTGTCTCCGTTTGGTTTTAGTTGGGTTCTTGTTGGTCATCATGGTGGAAAAGTGTAAATTGTGGGGTTTTGGAGAACATCAGGTAGGTTTAGGGGGACTTTTGGGGTGGATCTATGTCTTTTGGGGTTTTCTTTCTTTTTTTGGGGTGATGTAGTTCTTTTTTGGGTTGTTTTTGACATGTTTTGGGGTCTCCATTGGGTTTCGTTGGGTTTTCTGTTGTCATCATGGTGGAAAAGTGTAGATTGTGGGTTTTGGAGAACTTCAGGTAGGTTTAGGGGACTTTTGGGGTGGATTCATGGTATTTGGGGTTTTCTTCTGTTTTTTTGGGTGATGCAGTTCCTTTTTTGGGGTGTTTTTGACATGTTTTGGGGTCTCCGTTTGGTTTTAGTTGGGTTCTTGTTGGTCATCATGGTGGAAAAGTGTAAATTGTGGGTTTTTGGAGAACATCAGGTAGGTTTAGGGGGACTTTTGGGGTAGATCTATGGCTTTTGGTGTTTTCTTTCATTTTTTGTGTTGAGTCCGTTCTTGTTTGGGGTGTTTTTGACGTGTTTTGGGGTCTCCGTTGGGTTTCGTTGGGTTTTCTGTTGTCATCATGGTGGAAAAGTGTAGATTGTGGGTTTTGGAGAACTTCAGGTAGGTTTAGGGGACTTTTGGGGTGGATTCATGGTATTTGGGGTTTTCTTCTGTTTTTTTGGGTGATGCAGTTCCTTTTTTGGGGTGTTTTTGTCATGTTTTGGTGTCTCCGTTTGGTTTTAGTTGGGTTCTTGTTGGTCATCATGGTGGAAAAGTGTAAATTGTGGGGTTTTGGAGAACATCAGGTAGGTTTAGGGGGACTTTTGGGGTGGATCTATGGTTTTTGGAGTTTTCTTTCGTTTTTTGTATTGATCCCGTTCTTGTTTGGGGTGTTTTTGACGTGTTTTGTGGTCTCCGTTGGGTTTCGTTGGGTTTTCTGTTGTCATCATGGTGGAAAAGTGTAGATTGTGGGTTTTGGAGAACTTCAGGTAGGTTTAGGGGACTTTTGGGGTGGATTCATGGTATTTGGGGTTTTCTTCTGGTTTTTGGCTGATGCAGTTCCATTTTTGGGGTGTTTTTGACATGTTTTGTGGTCTCCGTTTGGTTTTAGTTGGGTTCTTGTTGGTCATCATCTTGGAAAAGTGTAAATTGTGGGTTTTTGGAGAAAATCCGGTAGGTTTAGGGGGACTTTTGGCGTGGATCTATGGCTTTTGGAGTTTTCTTTCGTTTTTTGTGTTGATCCCTTTGTTGTTTGGGGTGTTTTTGACGTGTTTTGGGGTCTCCGTTGGGTTTCGTTGGGTTTTCCGTTGTCATCATGGTGGAAAAGTGTAGATTGTGGGTTTTGGAGAACTTCAGGTAGGTTTAGGGGACTTTTGGGGTGGATTCATGGTATTTGGGGTTTTCTTTCGTTTTTTGTATTGATCCCGTTCTTGTTTGGGGTGTTTTTGACGTGTTTTGGTGTCTCCGTTGGGTTTAGTTGGGTTTTCCGTGGTCATCATGGTGGAAAAGTGTAAATTGTGGGTTTTTGGAGAACATCAGGTAGGTTTAGGGGGACTTTTGGGGTGGATCTATGTGTTTTGGTGTTTTCTTTTGTTTTTTTGGGGTGATGCAGTTCTTTTTTGGGTTGTTTTTTACATATTTTTGGGTCTCCGTTTGGTTTTAGTTGGGTTCTTGTTGGTCATCATGGTGGAAAAGTGTAAACTGTGTGGTTTTGGAGAACATCAGGTAGGTTTAGGGGGACTTTTGGGGTGGATCTATGGTTTTTGGGGTTTTCTTTCGTTTTTTGTGTTGATCCCGTTCTTGTTTGTGGTGTTTTTGACGTGTTTTGGGGTCTCCGTTGGGTTTAGTTGGGTTTTCCGTTGTCATCATGGTGGAAAAGTGTAGATTGTGGGTTTTGGAGAACTTCAGGTAGGTTTAGGGGACTTTTGGGGTGGATTCATGGTATTTGGGCTTTTCTTCTGTTTTTTTGTGTGATGCAGTTCCTTTTTTAGCGTGTTTTTGACATGTTTTGTGGTCTCCGTTTGGTTTTAGTTGGGTTCTTGTTGGTCATCATCTTGGAAAAGTGTAAATTGTGGGTTTTTGGAGAACATCAGGTAGGTTTAGGGGGACTTTTGGGGTGGATTTATGGCTTTTGGAGTTTTCTTTCGTTTTTTGTGTTGATCCCGTTCTTGTTTGGGGTGTTTTTGACATGTTTTGGGGCCTCCGTTTGGTTTTAGTTGGGTTCTTGTTGGTCATCATGGTGGAAAAGTGTAGATTGTGGGTTTTGGAGAACTTCAGGTAGGTTTAGGGGGACTTTTGGGGTGGATTCATGGTATTTGGGCTTTTCTTCTGTTTTTTGGGTGATGCAGTACCTTTTTTGGGGTGTTTTTGACATGTTTTGGGGTCTCCGTTTGGTTTTAGTTGGGTTCTTGTTGGTCATCATGGTGGAAAAGTGTAGATTGTGGGTTTTTGGAGAACATCAGGTAGGTTTAGGGGGACCTTTGGGGTGGATCTATGGCTTTTGGGGTTTTCTTTCGTTTTTTGTGTTGATCCCGTTCTTGTTTGGGGTGTTTTTGACGTGTTTTGGGGTGTCCGTTGGGTTTCGTTGGGTTTTCCGTGGTCATCATGGTGGAAAAGTGTAGATTGTGGGTTTTGGAGAACTTCAGGTAGGTTTAGGGGACTTTTGGGGTGGATTCATGGTATTTGGGCTTTTCTTCTGTTTTTTTGGGTGATGCAGTTCCTTTTTTGGGGTGTTTTTGACATGTTTTGGTGTCTCCGTTTGGTTTTAGTTGGGTTCTTGTTGGTCATCATGGTGGAAAAGTGTAAATTGTGGGGTTTTGGAGAACATCAGGTAGGTTTAGGGGGACTTTTGGGGTGGATCTATGGTTTTTGGGGTTTTCTTTCGTTTTTTGTATTGATCCCGTTCTTGTTTGGGGTGTTTTTCACGTGTTTTGGGGTCTCCGTTGGGTTTAGTTGGGTTTTCTGTTGTCATCATGGTGGAAAAGTGTAGATTGTGGGTTTTGGAGATCTTCAGGTAGGTTTAGGGGACTTTTGGGGTGGATTCATGGTATTTGGGGTTTTCTTCTGTTTTTTTTGGGTGATGCAGTTCCTTTTTTGGGGTGTTTTTGTCATGTTTTGGTGTCTCCGTTTGGTTTTAGTTGGGTTCTTGTTGGTCATCATGGTGGAAAAGTGTAAATTGTAGGTTTTTGGAGAACATCAGGTAGGTTTAGGGGGACTTTTGGGGTGGATCTATGGCTTTTGGAGTTTTCTTTCGTTTTTTTGTATTGATCCCGTTCTTGTTTGGGGTGTTTTTGACGTGTTTTGGGGTCTCCGTTGGGTTTCGTTGCGTTTTCCGTTGTCATCATGGTGGAAAAGTGTAGATTGTGGGTTTTGGAGAACATCAGGTAGGTTTAGGGGACTTTTGGGGTGGATTCATGGTATTTGGGGTTTTCTTCTGTTTTTTGGGGTGATGCAGTTCTTTTTTGGGGTGTTTTTGACATGTTTTGTGGTCTCCGTTTGGTTTTAGTTGGGTTCTTGTTGGTCATCATGGTGGAATAGTGTAAATTGTGGGGTTTTGGAGAACATCAGGTAGGTTTAGGGGGACTTTTGGGGTGGATCTATGGTTTTTGGAGTTTTCTTTCGTTTTTTGTATTGATCCCGTTCTTGTTTGGGTTGTTTTTGACGTGTTTTGTGGTCTCCGTTGGGTTTCGTTGGGTTTTCCGTTGTCATCATGGTGGAAAAGTGTAGATTGTGGGTTTTGGAGAACTTCAGGTAGGTTTAGGGGACTTTTGGGGTGGATTCATGGTATTTGGGGTTTTCCTTCTGTTTTTGGGGTGATGCAGTTCTTTTTTGGGGTGTTTTTGACATGTTTTGGTGTCTCCGTTTGGTTTTAGTTGGGTCCTTGTTGGTCATCATGGTGGAAAAGTGTAAATTGTGGGGTTTTGGAGAACATCAGGTAGGTTTAGGGGGACTTTTGGGGTGGATCTATGGTTTTTGGGGTTTTCTTTCGTTTTTTGTATTGATCCCGTTCTTGTTTGGGGTGTTTTTGACGTGTTTTGGGGTCTCCATTGGGTTTCGTTGGGTTTTCTGTTGTCATCATGGTGGAAAAGTGTAGATTGTGGGTTTGGAGAACTTCAGGTAGGTTTAGGGGACTTTTGGGGTGGATTCATGGTATTTGGGCTTTTCTTCTGTTTTTTTGGGTGATGCAGTTCCTTTTTTTGGGGGGTTTTGACATGTTTTGGGGTCTCCGTTTGGTTTTAGTTGGGTTCTTGTTGGTCATCATGGTGGAAAAGTGTAAATTGTGGGTTTTTGGAGAACATCAGGTAGGTTTAGGGGGACTTTTGGGGTAGATCTATGGCTTTTGGTGTTTTCTTTCATTTTTTGTGTTGAGTCCGTTCTTGTTTGGGGTGTTTTTGACGTGTTTTGGGGTCTCCGTTGGGTTTCGTTGGGTTTTCTGTTGTCATCATGGTGGAAAAGTGTAGATTGTGGGTTTGGAGATCTTCAGGTAGGTTTAGGGGACTTTTGGGGTGGATTCATGGTATTTGGGCTTTTCTTCTGGTTTTTGGGTGATGCAGTTCCATTTTTGGGGTGTTTTTGACATGTTTTGTGGTCTCCGTTTGGTTTTAGTTGGGTTCTTGTTGGTCATCATGGTGGAAAAGTGTAAATTGTGGGTTTTTGGAGAACATCAGGTAGGTTTAGGGGGACTTTTGGCGTGGATCTATGGCTTTTGGAGTTTTCTTTCGTTTTTTGTGTTGATCCCGTTCTTGTTTGGGGTGTTTTTGACGTGTTTTGGGGTGTCCGTTGGGTTTCGTTGGGTTTTCCGTTTGTCATCATGGTGGAAAAGTGTAGATTGTGGGTTTTGGAGAACTTCAGGTAGGTTTAGGGGACTTTTGGGGTGGATTCATGGTATTTGGGGTTTTCTTTCGTTTTTGTATTGATCCCGTTCTTGTTTGGGGTGTTTTTGACGTGTTTTGGTGTCTCCGTTGGGTTTAGTTGGGTTTTCCGTGGTCATCATGGTGGAAAAGTGTAAATTGTGGGTTTTTGGAGAACATCAGGTAGGTTTAGGGGGACTTTTGGGGTGGATTTATGGCTTTTGGAGTTTTCTTTCGTTTTTTGTGTTGATCCCGTTCTTGTTTGGGGTGTTTTTGACATGTTTTGGGGCCTCCGTTTGGTTTTAGTTGGGTTCTTTTTGGTCATCATGGTGGAAAAGTGTAGATTGTGGGTTTTTCAGAACTTCAGGTAGGTTTAGGGGGACTTTTGGGGTGGATTCATGGTATTTGTGCTTTTCTTCTGTTTTTTGGTTGATGCAGTACCTTTTTTGGGGTGTTTTTGACATGTTTTGGGTCTCCGTTTGGTTTTAGTTGGGTTCTTGTTGGTCATCATGGTGGAAAAGTGTAGATTGTGGGTTTTTGGAGAACATCAGGTAGGTTTAGGGGACCTTTGGGGTGGATCTATGGCTTTTGGGGTTTTCTTTCGTTTTTTGTGTTGATCCCATTCTTGTTTGGATTGTTTTTGACGTGTTTTGGGGTCTCCGTTGGGTTTCGTTGGGTTTTCCGTTGTCATCATGGTGGAAAAGTGTAGATTGTGGGTTTTGGAGAACTTCAGGTAGGTTTAGGGGACTTTTGGGGTGGATTCATGGTATTTGGGCTTTTCTTCTGTTTTTTTTGGGTGATGCAGTTCCTTTTTTAGCGTGTTTTTGACATGTTTTGGTGTCTCCGTTTGGTTTTAGTTGGGTTCTTGTTGGTCATCATGGTGGAAAAGTGTAAATTGTGGGGTTTTGGAGAACATCAGGTAGGTTTAGGGGGACTTTTGGGGTGGATCTATGGTTTTTGGGGTTTTCTTTCGTTTTTTGTATTGATCCCGTTCTTGTTTGGGGTGTTTTTGACGTGTTTTGGGGTCTTTATTGGGTTTCGTTGGGTTTTCTGTTGTCATCATGGTGGAAAAGTGTAGATTGTGGGTTTTGGAGAACTTCAGGTAGGTTTAGGGGACTTTTGGGGTGGATTCATGGTATTTGGGGTTTTCTTCTGTTTTTTTGGGTGATGCAGTTCCTTTTTTGGGGTGTTTTTGACATGTTTTGGGGTCTCCGTTTGGTTTTAGTTGGGTTCTTGTTGGTCATCATGGTGGAAAAGTGTAAATTGTGGGTTTTTGGAGAACATCAGGTAGGTTTAGGGGGACTTTTGGGGTAGATCTATGGCTTTTGGTGTTTTCTTTCATTTTTTGTGTTGAGTCCGTTTCTTGTTTGGGGTGTTTTTGACGTGTTTTGGGGTCTCCGTTGGGATTTGTTGGGTTTTCTGTTGTCATCATGGTGGAAAAGTGTAGATTGTGGGTTTTGGAGATCTTCAGGTAGGTTTAGGGGACTTTTGGGGTGGATTCATGGTATTTGGGGTTTTCTTCTGTTTTTTTTGGGTGATGCAGTTCCTTTTTTGGGGTGTTTTGTCATGTTTTGGTGTCTCCGTTTGGTTTTAGTTGGGTTCTTGTTGGTCATCATGGTGGAAAAGTGTAAATTGTAGGTTTTTGGAGAACATCAGGTAGGTTTAGGGGACTTTTGGCGTGGATCTATGGCTTTTGGAGTTTTCTTTCGTTTTTTTGTATTGATCCCGTTCTTGTTTGGGGTGTTTTTGACGTGTTTTGGGGTCTCCGTTGGGTTTCGTTGCGTTTTCCGTTGTCATCATGGTGGAAAAGTGTAGATTGTGGGTTTTGGAGAACTTCAGGTAGGTTTAGGGGACTTTTGGGGTGGATTCATGGTATTTGGGGTTTTCTTCTGTTTTTTGGGGTGATGCAGTTCTTTTTTGGGGTGTTTTTGACATGTTTTGTGGTCTCCGTTTGGTTTTAGTTGGGTTCTTGTTGGTCATCATGGTGGAAAAGTGTAAATTGTGGGGTTTTGGAGAACATCAGGTAGGTTTAGGGGGACTTTTGGGGTGGATCTATGGTTTTTGGAGTTTTCTTTCGTTTTTTGTATTGATCCCGTTCTTGTTTGGGGTGTTTTTGACGTGTTTTGTGGTCTCCGTTGGGTTTCGTTGGGTTTTCTGTTGTCATCATGGTGGAAAAGTGTAGATTGTGGGTTTTGGAGAACTTCAGGTAGGTTTAGGGGACTTTTGGGGTGGATTCACGGTATTTGGGGTTTTCTTCTGGTTTTTGGGTGATGCAGTTCCATTTTTGGGGTGTTTTTGACATGTTTGTGGTCTCCGTTTGGTTTTAGTTGGGTTCTTGTTGGTGTTTTTGACGTGTTTTGGGGTCTCCGTTGGGTTTTGTTGGGTTTTCCGTGGTCATCATGGTGGAAAAGTGTAGATTGTGGGTTTTGGAGAACTTCAGGTAGGTTTAGGGGACTTTTGGGGTGGATTCATGGTATTTGGGGTTTTCTTTCGTTTTTTGTATTGATCCCGTTCTTTTTTGAGGTGTTTTTGACGTGTTTTGGTGTCTCCGTTGGGTTTAGTTGGTTTTCCGTGGTCATCATGGTGGAAAAGTGTAGATTGTGGGTTTTGGAGAACTTCAGGTAGGTTTAGGGGACTTTTGGGGTGGATTCATGGTATTTGGGGTTTTCTTCTGTTTTTTGGGGTGATGCAGTTCTTTTTTGTGGTGTTTTTGACATGTTTTGGTGTCTCCGTTTGGTTTTAGTTGGGTCCTTGTTGGTCGTCATGGTGGAAAAGTGTAAATTGTGGGGTTTTGGAGAACATCAGGTAGGTTTAGGGGGACTTTTGGGGTGGATCTATGGTTTTTGGAGTTTTCTTTCGTTTTTTGTATTGATCCCGTTCTTGTTTGGGGTGTTTTGGACGTGTTTTGGTGTCTCCGTTGGGTTTAGTTGGGTTTTCCGTTGTCATCATGGTGGAAAAGTGTAAATTGTGGGTTTTGGAGAACTTCAGGTAGGTTTAGGGGACTTTTGGGGTGGATTCATGGTATTTGGGGTTTTCTTTCGTTTTTTGTATTGATCCCGTTCTTGTTTGGGGTGTTTTTGACGTGTTTTGGGGTCTCCGTTGGGTTTCGTTGGGTTTTCCGTTGTCATCATGGTGGAAAATTGTAGATTGTGGGTTTTGGAGAACTTCAGGTAGGTTTAGGGGACTTTTGGGGTGGATTCATGGTATTTGGGGTTTTCTTTCGTTTTTTGTATTGATCCCGTTCTTGTTTGGGGTGTTTTTGACGTGTTTTGGGGTCTCCGTTGGGTTTCGTTGGGTTTTCCGTTGTCATCATGGTGGAAAAGTGTAAATTGTGGGTTTTTGGAGAACATCAGGTAGGTTTAGGGGGACTTTTGGGGTGGATCTATGTCTTTTGGGGTTTTCTTTTGTTTTTGATGCAGTTCTTTTTTGGGTAGTTTTTGACATGTTTTTGGGTCTCCGTTTGGTTTTAGTTGGGTTCTTTTTGGTCATCATGGTGGAAAAGTGTAAACTGTTTGGTTTTGGAGAACATCAGGTAGGTTTAGGGGGACTTTTGGGGTGGATCTATGGTTTTTGGGGTTTTCTTTCGTTTTTTTTGTTGATCCCGTTCTTGTTTGGGGTGTTTTTGACGTGTTTTGGGGTCTCCGTTGGGTTTAGTTGGGTTTTCCGTTGTCATCATGGTGGAAAAGTGTAGATTGTGGGTTTTGGAGAACTTCAGGTAGGTTTAGGGGACTTTTGGGGTGGATTCATGGTATTTGGGCCTTTCTTCTGTTTTTTTGGGTGATGCAGTTCCTTTTTTAGCCTGTTTTTACATGTTTTGTGGTCTCCGTTTGGTTTTAGTTGGGTTCTTGTTGGTCATCATCTTGGAAAAGTGTAAATTGTGGGTTTTTGGAGAACATCAGGTAGGTTTAGGGGGACTTTTGGGGTGGATTTATGGCTTTTGGAGTTTTCTTTCGTTTTTTGTGTTGATCCCGTTCTTGTTTGGGGTGTTTTTGACATGTTTTGGGGCCTCCGTTTGGTTTTAGTTGGGTTCTTGTTGGTCATCATGGTGGAAAAGTGTAGATTGTGGGTTTTGGAGAACTTCAGGTAGGTTTAGGGGGACTTTTGGGGTGGATTCATGGTATTTGTGCTTTTCTTCTGTTTTTTGGGTGATGCAGTACCTTTTTTGGGGTGTTTTTGACATGTTTTGGGGTCTCCGTTTGGTTTTAGTTGGGTTCTTGTTGGTCATCATGGTGGAAAAGTGTAGATTGTGGGTTTTTGGAGAACATCAGGTAGGTTTAGGGGGACCTTTGGGGTGGATCTATGGCTTTTGGGGTTTTCTTTCGTTTTTTGTGTTGATCCCATTCTTGTTTGGGTTGTTTTTGACGTGTTTTGGGGTCTCCGTTGGGTTTCGTTGGGTTTTCCGTGGTCATCATGGGGGAAAAGTGTAGACTGTGGGTTTTGGAGAACTTCAGGTAGGTTTAGGGGACTTTTGGGGTGGATTCATGGTATTTGGGCTTTTCTTCTGTTTTTTTGGGTGATGCAGTTCCTTTTTTAGCGTTTTTTTTGACATGTTTTGGTGTGTCCGTTTGGTTTTAGTTGGGTTCTTGTTGGTCATCATGGTGGAAAAGTGTAGATTGTGGGTTTTGGAGAACATCAGGTAGGTTTAGGGGGACTTTTGGGGTGGATCTATGGCTTTTGGGGTTTTCTTTCGTTTTTTGTATTGATCCCGTTCTTGTTTGGGGTGTTTTTGATGTGTTTTGGGGTCTCCGTTGGGTTTCGTTGGGTTTTCCGTGGTCATCATGGTGGAAAAGTGTAGATTGTGGGTTTTGGAGAACTTCAGGTAGGTTTAGGGGACTTTTGGGGTGGATTCATGGTATTTGGGGTTTTCTTCTGTTTTTTGGGGTGATGCAGTTCTTTTTTGGGGTGTTTTTGACATGTTTTGGTGTCTCCGTTTGGTTTTAGTTGGGTTCTTGTTGGTCATCATGGTGGAATAGTGTAAATTGTGGGTTTTTGGAGAACATCCGGTAGGTTTAGGGGGACTTTTGGGGTGGATCTATGTCTTTTGGAGTTTTCTTTCGTTTTTTTGTGTTGATCCGGTTCTTGTTTGGGGTGTTTTTGACGTGTTTTGGGGTCTCCGTTGGGTTTCGTTGGGTTTTCCGTGGTCATCATGGTGGAAAAGTGTAGATTGTGGGTTTTGGAGTTCTTCAGGTAGGTTTAGGGGTACTTTTGGGGTGGATCTATGTCTTTTGGGGTTTTCTTTCTTTTTTTGGGTTGATGCAGTTCTTTTTTGGGTTGTTTTTGACATGTTTTTGGGTCTCCGTTTGGTTTTAGTTGGGTTCTTGTTGGTCATCATGGTGGAAAAGTGTAGATTGTGGGTTTTGGAGAACATCAGGTAGGTTTAGGGGGACCTTTGGGGTGGATCTATGTCTTTTGGGGTTTTCTTTTGTTTTTTTGGGGTGATGCAGTTCTTTTTTGGGTAGTTTTTGACATGTTTTTGGGTCTCCGTTTGGTTTTAGTTGGGTTCTTTTTGGTCATCATGGTGGAAAAGTGTAAACTGTTTGGTTTTGGAGAACATCAGGTAGGTTTAGGGGGACTTTTGGGGTGGATCTATGGTTTTTGGGGTTTTCTTTCGTTTTTTTTGTTGATCCCGTTCTTGTTTGGGGTGTTTTTGACGTGTTTTGGGGTCTCCGTTGGGTTTAGTTGGGTTTTCCGTTGTCATCATGGTGGAAAAGTGTAGATTGTGGGTTTTGGAGAACTTCAGGTAGGTTTAGGGGACTTTTGGGGTGGATTCATGGTATTTGGGCCTTTCTTCTGTTTTTTTGGGTGATGCAGTTCCTTTTTTAGCCTGTTTTTACATGTTTTGTGGTCTCCGTTTGGTTTTAGTTGGGTTCTTGTTGGTCATCATCTTGGAAAAGTGTAAATTGTGGGTTTTTGGAGAACATCAGGTAGGTTTAGGGGGACTTTTGGGGTGGATTTATGGCTTTTGGAGTTTTCTTTCGTTTTTTGTGTTGATCCCGTTCTTGTTTGGGGTGTTTTTGACATGTTTTGGGGCCTCCGTTTGGTTTTAGTTGGGTTCTTGTTGGTCATCATGGTGGAAAAGTGTAGATTGTGGGTTTTGGAGAACTTCAGGTAGGTTTAGGGGGACTTTTGGGGTGGATTCATGGTATTTGTGCTTTTCTTCTGTTTTTTGGGTGATGCAGTACCTTTTTTGGGGTGTTTTTGACATGTTTTGGGGTCTCCGTTTGGTTTTAGTTGGGTTCTTGTTGGTCATCATGGTGGAAAAGTGTAGATTGTGGGTTTTTGGAGAACATCAGGTAGGTTTAGGGGGACCTTTGGGGTGGATCTATGGCTTTTGGGGTTTTCTTTCGTTTTTTGTGTTGATCCCATTCTTGTTTGGGTTGTTTTTGACGTGTTTTGGGGTCTCCGTTGGGTTTCGTTGGGTTTTCCGTGGTCATCATGGGGGAAAAGTGTAGACTGTGGGTTTTGGAGAACTTCAGGTAGGTTTAGGGGACTTTTGGGGTGGATTCATGGTATTTGGGCTTTTCTTCTGTTTTTTTGGGTGATGCAGTTCCTTTTTTAGCGTTTTTTTGACATGTTTTGGTGTGTCCGTTTGGTTTTAGTTGGGTTCTTGTTGGTCATCATGGTGGAAAAGTGTAGATTGTGGGTTTTGGAGAACATCAGGTAGGTTTAGGGGGACTTTTGGGGTGGATCTATGGCTTTTGGGGTTTTCTTTCGTTTTTTGTATTGATCCCGTTCTTGTTTGGGGTGTTTTTGATGTGTTTTGGGGTCTCCGTTGGGTTTCGTTGGGTTTTCCGTGGTCATCATGGTGGAAAAGTGTAGATTGTGGGTTTTGGAGAACTTCAGGTAGGTTTAGGGGACTTTTGGGGTGGATTCATGGTATTTGGGGTTTTCTTCTGTTTTTTGGGGTGATGCAGTTCTTTTTTGGGGTGTTTTTGACATGTTTTGGTGTCTCCGTTTGGTTTTAGTTGGGTTCTTGTTGGTCATCATGGTGGAATAGTGTAAATTGTGGGTTTTTGGAGAACATCCGGTAGGTTTAGGGGGACTTTTGGGGTGGATCTATGTCTTTTGGAGTTTTCTTTCGTTTTTTTGTGTTGATCCGGTTCTTGTTTGGGGTGTTTTTGACGTGTTTTGGGGTCTCCGTTGGGTTTCGTTGGGTTTTCCGTGGTCATCATGGTGGAAAAGTGTAGATTGTGGGTTTTGGAGTTCTTCAGGTAGGTTTAGGGGTACTTTTGGGGTGGATCTATGTCTTTTGGGGTTTTCTTTCTTTTTTTGGGTTGATGCAGTTCTTTTTTGGGTTGTTTTTGACATGTTTTTGGGTCTCCGTTTGGTTTTAGTTGGGTTCTTGTTGGTCATCATGGTGGAAAAGTGTAGATTGTGGGTTTTGGAGAACATCAGGTAGGTTTAGGGGGACCTTTGGGGTGGATCTATGGCTTTTGGGGTTTTCTTTCGTTTTTTGTGTTTATCCCGTTCTTGTTTGTGGTGTTTTTGACGTGTTTTGGGTTCTCCGTTGGGTTTCGTTGGGTTTTCCGTGGTCATCATGGTGGAAAAGTGTAGATTGTGGGTTTTGGAGAACTTCAGGTAGGTTTAGGGGACTTTTGGGGTGGATTCATGGTATTTGGGGTTTTCTTCTGTTTTTTTGGTTGATGCAGTTCCTTTTTTAGCGTGTTTTTGACATGTTTTGTGGTCTCCGTTTGGTTTTAGTTGGGTTCTTGTTTGTCATCATCTTGGAAAAATGTAAATTGTGGGTTTTTGGAGAACATCAGGTAGGTTTAGGGGGACTTTTGGCGTGGATCTATGGCTTTTGGGGTTTTCTTTCGTTTTTTGTGTTGATCCCGTTCTTGTTTGGGGTGTTTTTGACAGTTTTGGGGTCTCCGTTTGGTTTTAGTTGGGTTCTTGTAGGTCATCATGGTGGAAAAGTGTAGATAGTGGGTTTTGGAGAACTTCAGGTAGGTTTAGGGGACTTTTGGGGTGGATTCATGGTATTTGGGGTTTTCTTCTGTTTTTTGGGTGATGCAGTTCCTTTTTTGGGGTGTTTTTGACATGTTTTGGGGTCTCCGTTTGGTTTTAGTTGGGTTCTTGTTGGTCATCATGGTGGAAAAGTGTAGATTGTGGGTTTTGGAGAACATCAGGTAGGTTTAGGGGGACCTTTGGGGTGGATTTATGGCTTTTGGAGTTTTCTTTCGTTTTTTGTGTTGATCCCGGTCTTGTTTGTGGTGTTTTTGACATGTTTTGGGGTCTCCGTTTGGTTTTATTTGGGTTCTTGTTGGTCATCATGGTGGAAAAGTGTAGATTGTGGGTTTTGGAGAACTTCAGGTAGGTTTAGGGGGACTTTTGGGGTGGATTCATGGTATTTGGGCTTTTCTTCTGTTTTTTGGGTGAATCAGTTCCTTTTTTGGTGTGTTTTTGACATGTTTTGGGGTCTCCGTTTGGTTTTAGTTGGGTTCTTGTTGGTCATCATGGTGGAAAAGTGTAAATTGTGGGTTTTTGGAGAACATCAGGTAGATTTAGGGGGACTTTTGGGGTGGATCTTTGTTTTTTGGGGTTTTCTTTCGTTTTTTGTGTTGATCCCGTTCTTGTTTGGGGTGTTTTTGACGTGTTTTGGGGTCTCCGTTGGGTTTCGTTGGGTTTTCCGTGGTCATCATGGTGGAAAAGTGTAGATTGTGGGTTTTGGAGAACTTCAGGTAGGTTTAGGGGGACTTTTGGGGTGGATTCATGGTATTTGTGCTTTTCTTCTGTTTTTTGGGTGATGCAGTACCTTTTTTGGGGTGTTTTTGACATGTTTTGGGGTCTCCGTTTGGTTTTAGTTGGGTTCTTGTTGGTCATCATGGTGGAAAAGTGTAGATTGTGGGTTTTTGGAGAACATCAGGTAGGTTTAGGGGGACCTTTGGGGTGGATCTATGGCTTTTGGGGTTTTCTTTCGTTTTTTGTGTTGATCCCATTCTTGTTTGGGTTGTTTTTGACGTGTTTTGGGGTCTCCGTTGGGTTTCGTTGGGTTTTCCGTGGTCATCATGGGGGAAAAGTGTAGACTGTGGGTTTTGGAGAACTTCAGGTAGGTTTAGGGGACTTTTGGGGTGGATTCATGGTATTTGGGCTTTTCTTCTGTTTTTTTGGGTGATGCAGTTCCTTTTTTAGCGTTTTTTTGACATGTTTTGGTGTGTCCGTTTGGTTTTAGTTGGGTTCTTGTTGGTCATCATGGTGGAAAAGTGTAGATTGTGGGTTTTGGAGAACATCAGGTAGGTTTAGGGGGACTTTTGGGGTGGATCTATGGCTTTTGGGGTTTTCTTTCGTTTTTTGTATTGATCCCGTTCTTGTTTGGGGTGTTTTTGATGTGTTTTGGGGTCTCCGTTGGGTTTCGTTGGGTTTTCCGTGGTCATCATGGTGGAAAAGTGTAGATTGTGGGTTTTGGAGAACTTCAGGTAGGTTTAGGGGACTTTTGGGGTGGATTCATGGTATTTGGGGTTTTCTTCTGTTTTTTGGGGTGATGCAGTTCTTTTTTGGGGTGTTTTTGACATGTTTTGGTGTCTCCGTTTGGTTTTAGTTGGGTTCTTGTTGGTCATCATGGTGGAATAGTGTAAATTGTGGGTTTTTGGAGAACATCCGGTAGGTTTAGGGGGACTTTTGGGGTGGATCTATGTCTTTTGGAGTTTTCTTTCGTTTTTTTGTGTTGATCCGGTTCTTGTTTGGGGTGTTTTTGACGTGTTTTGGGGTCTCCGTTGGGTTTCGTTGGGTTTTCCGTGGTCATCATGGTGGAAAAGTGTAGATTGTGGGTTTTGGAGTTCTTCAGGTAGGTTTAGGGGTACTTTTGGGGTGGATCTATGTCTTTTGGGGTTTTCTTTCTTTTTTTGGGTTGATGCAGTTCTTTTTTGGGTTGTTTTTGACATGTTTTTGGGTCTCCGTTTGGTTTTAGTTGGGTTCTTGTTGGTCATCATGGTGGAAAAGTGTAGATTGTGGGTTTTGGAGAACATCAGGTAGGTTTAGGGGGACCTTTGGGGTGGATCTATGGCTTTTGGGGTTTTCTTTCGTTTTTTGTGTTTATCCCGTTCTTGTTTGTGGTGTTTTTGACGTGTTTTGGGTTCTCCGTTGGGTTTCGTTGGGTTTTCCGTGGTCATCATGGTGGAAAAGTGTAGATTGTGGGTTTTGGAGAACTTCAGGTAGGTTTAGGGGACTTTTGGGGTGGATTCATGGTATTTGGGGTTTTCTTCTGTTTTTTTGGTTGATGCAGTTCCTTTTTTAGCGTGTTTTTGACATGTTTTGTGGTCTCCGTTTGGTTTTAGTTGGGTTCTTGTTTGTCATCATCTTGGAAAAATGTAAATTGTGGGTTTTTGGAGAACATCAGGTAGGTTTAGGGGGACTTTTGGCGTGGATCTATGGCTTTTGGGGTTTTCTTTCGTTTTTTGTGTTGATCCCGTTCTTGTTTGGGGTGTTTTTGACAGTTTTGGGGTCTCCGTTTGGTTTTAGTTGGGTTCTTGTAGGTCATCATGGTGGAAAAGTGTAGATAGTGGGTTTTGGAGAACTTCAGGTAGGTTTAGGGGACTTTTGGGGTGGATTCATGGTATTTGGGGTTTTCTTCTGTTTTTTGGGTGATGCAGTTCCTTTTTTGGGGTGTTTTTGACATGTTTTGGGGTCTCCGTTTGGTTTTAGTTGGGTTCTTGTTGGTCATCATGGTGGAAAAGTGTAGATTGTGGGTTTTGGAGAACATCAGGTAGGTTTAGGGGGACCTTTGGGGTGGATTTATGGCTTTTGGAGTTTTCTTTCGTTTTTTGTGTTGATCCCGGTCTTGTTTGTGGTGTTTTTGACATGTTTTGGGGTCTCCGTTTGGTTTTATTTGGGTTCTTGTTGGTCATCATGGTGGAAAAGTGTAGATTGTGGGTTTTGGAGAACTTCAGGTAGGTTTAGGGGGACTTTTGGGGTGGATTCATGGTATTTGGGCTTTTCTTCTGTTTTTTGGGTGAATCAGTTCCTTTTTTGGTGTGTTTTTGACATGTTTTGGGGTCTCCGTTTGGTTTTAGTTGGGTTCTTGTTGGTCATCATGGTGGAAAAGTGTAAATTGTGGGTTTTTGGAGAACATCAGGTAGATTTAGGGGGACTTTTGGGGTGGATCTTTGTTTTTTGGGGTTTTCTTTCGTTTTTTGTATTGATCCCGTTCTTGTTTGGGGTGTTTTTGACGTGTTTTGGGGTCTCCGTTGGGTTTCGTTGGGTTTTCCGTGGTCATCATGGTGGAAAAGTGTAGATTGTGGGTTTTGGAGAACTTCAGGTAGGTTTAGGGGACTTTTGGGGTGGATTCATGGTATTTGGGGTTTTCTTCTGTTTTTTGGGGTGATGCAGTTCTTTTTTGGGGTGTTTTTGACATGTTTTGTGGTCTCCGTTTGGTTTTAGTTGGGTCCTTGTTGGTCATCATGGTGGAAAAGTGTAAATTGTGGGTTTTTGGAGGACATCAGGTAGGTTTAGGGGGACTTTTGGGGTGGATCTATGTCTTTTGGGGTTTTCTTTTGTTTTTTGGGGTGATGCAGTTCTTTTTTGGGTTGTTTTTGACATGTTTTTGGGTCTCCGTTTGGTTTTAGTTGGGTTCTTGTTGGTCATCATGGTCGAAAAGTGTAAACTGAGTGGTTTTGGAGAACATCAGGTAGGTTTAGGGGGACCTTTGGGGTGGTTCTATGGCTTTTGGGGTTTTCTTTCGTTCTTTGTGTTGATCCCGTTCTTGTTTGGGGTGTTTTTGACGTGTTTTGGGGTCTCCGTTGGGTTTAGTTGGGTTTTCCGTTGTCATCATGGTGGAAAAGTGTAGATTGTGGGTTTTGGAGAACTTCAGGTAGGTTTAGGGGACTTTTGGGGTGGATTCATGGTATTTAGGGTTTTCTTCTGTTTTTTTGGGTGATGCAGTTCCTTTTTTAGCGTGTTTTTGACATGTTTTGGTGTGTCCGTTTGGTTTTAGTTGGGTTCTTGTTGGTCATCATGGTGGAAAAGTGTAAATTGTGGGTTTTTGGAGAACATCAGGTAGGTTTAGGGGGACTTTTGGGGTGGATCTATGGCTTTTGTGGTTTTCTTTCGTTTTTTGTGTTGATCCCGTTCTTGTTTGGGGTGTTTTTGACATGTTTTTGGGTCTCCGTTTGGTTTTATTTGGGTTCTTTTTGGTCATCATGGTGGAAAAGTGTAGATTGTGGGTTTTGGAGAACTTCAGGTAGGTTTAGGGGGACTTTTGGGGTGGATTCATGGTATTTGGGGTTTTCTTCTGTTTTTTGGGGTGATGCAGTTCTTTTTTGGGGTGTTTTTGACATGTTTTGGTGTCTCCGTTTGGTTTTAGTTGGGTTCTTGTTGGTCATCATGGTGGAATAGTGTAAATTGTGGGTTTTTGGAGAACATCAGGTAGGTTTAGGGGGACTTTTGGCGTGGATCTATGGTTTTGGGGGTTTTCTTTCGTTTTTTGTGTTGATCCCGTTCTTGTTTGTGGTGTTTTTGACGTGTTTTGGGGTCTCCGTTGGGTTTAGTTGGGTTTTCCGTTGTCATCATGGTGGAAAAGTGTAGATTGTGGGTTTTGGAGAACTTCAGGTAGGTTTAGGGGGACTTTTTGGGTGGATTCATGGTATTTGGGCTTTTCTTCTGTTTTTTTGGGTGATGCAGTTCCTTTTTTGGGGTGTTTTTGACATGTTTTGTGGTCTCCGTTTGGTTTTAGTTGGGTTCTTGTTGGTCATCATCTTGGAAAAGTGTAAATTGTGGGTTTTTGGAGAACATCAGGTAGGTTTAGGGGGACTTTTGTGGTGGATTTATGGCTTTTGGAGTTTTCTTTCATTTTTTGTGTTGATCCCGTTCTTGTTTGTGGTGTTTTTGACATGTTTTGGGGCCTCCGTTTGGTTTTATTTGGGTTCTTGTTTGTCATCATCTTGGAAAAATGTAAATTGTGGGTTTTTGGAGAACATCAGGTACGTTTAGGGGGACCTTTGGGGTGGATCTATGGCTTTTGGGGTTTTCTTTCGTTTTTTGTGTTGATCCCATTCTTGTTTGGGTTGTTTTTGACGTGTTTTGGGGTCTCCGTTGGGTTTCGTTGGGTTTTCCGTGGTCATCATGGTGGAAAAGTGTAGATTGTGGGTTTTGGAGAACTTCAGGTAGGTTTAGGGGACTTTTGGGGTGGATTCATGGTATTTGGGGTTTTCTTCTGTTTTTTTGGGTGATGCAGTTCCTTTTTTAGCGTGTTTTTGACATGTTTTGGTGTGTCCGTTTGGTTTTAGTTGGGTTCTTGTTGGTCATCATGGTGGAAAAGTGTAAATTGTGGGTTTTTGGAGAACATCAGGTAGGTTTAGGGGGACTTTTGGCGTGGATCTATGGCTTTTGTGGTTTTCTTTCGTTTTTTGTATTGATCCCGTTCTTGTTTGGGGTGTTTTTGACGTGTTTTGGGGTCTCCGTTGGGTTTCGTTGGGTTTTCCGTGGTCATCATGGTGGAAAAGTGTAGATTGTGGGTTTTGGAGATCTTCAGGTAGGTTTAGGGGACTTTTGGGGTGGATTCATGGTATTTGGGCTTTTCTTCTGTTTTTTGGGGTGATGCAGTTCTTTTTTGGGGTGTTTTTGACATGTTTTGGTGTCTCCGTTTGGTTTTAGTTGGGTTCTTGTTGGTCATCATGGTGGAATAGTGTAAATTGTGGGTTTTTGGAGAACATCAGGTAGGTTTAGGGGGACTTTTGGGGTGGATCTATGGTTTTTGGGGTTTTCTTTCGTTTTTTGTATTGATCCCGTTCTTTTTTGGGGTGTTTTTGACGTGTTTTGGGGTCTCCGTTGGGTTTCGTTGGGTTTTCCGTGGTCATCATGTTGGAAAAGTGTAGATTGTGGGTTTTGGAGAACTTCAGGTAGGTTTAGGGGACTTTTGGGGTGGATTCATGGTATTTGGGGTTTTCTTCTGTTTTTTTGGGGTGATGTAGTTCTTTTTTGGGGTGTTTTTGACATGTTTTGGTGTCTCCGTTTGGTTTTAGTTGGGTCCTTCTTGGTCATCATGGTGGAAAAGTGTAAACTGTGTGGTTATGGAGAACATCAGGTAGGTTTAGGGGGACTTTTGGCGTGGATCTATGGTTTTTGGGGTTTTCTTTCGTTTTTTTGTGTTGATCCCGTTCTTGTTTGTGGTGTTTTTGACGTGTTTTGGGGACTCCATTGGGTTTAGTTGGGTTTTCCGTTGTCATCATGGTGGAAAAGTGTAGATGATGGGTTTTGGAGAACTTCAGGTAGGTTTAGGGGGACTTTTTGGGTGGATTCATGGTATTTGGGCTTTTCTTCTGTTTTTTTGGGTGATGCAGTTCCTTTTTTAGCGTGTTTTTGACATGTTTTGTGGTCTCCGTTTGGTTTTAGTTGGGTTCTTGTTGGTCATCATCTTGGAAAAGTGTAAATTGTGGGTTTTTGGAGAACATCAGGTAGGTTTAGGGGTACTTTTGGGGTGGATTTATGGCTTTTGGTGTTTTCTTTCATTTTTTGTGTTGTTCCCGTTCTTGTTTGTGGTGTTTTTGACATGTTATGGGGCCTCCGTTTGGTTTTAGTTGGGTTCTTGTTGGTCATCATGGTGTAAAAGTGTAGATTGTGGGTTTTGGAGATCTTCAGGTAGGTTTAGGGGACTTTTGGGGTGGATTCATGGTATTTGGGCTTTTCTTCTGTTTTTTGGGTGAATCAGTTCCTTTTTTGGTGTGTTTTTGACATGTTTTGGGGTCTCCATTTGGTTTTAGTTGGGTTCTTGTTGGTCATCATGGTGGAAAAGTGTAAATTGTGGGTTTTTGGAGAACATCCGGTAGGTTTAGGGGGACTTTTGGCTTGGATCTATGGCTTTTGGAGTTTTCTTTCGTTTTTTTTGTGTTGATCCCGTTGTTGTTTGGGGTGTTTTTGACGTGTTTTGGGGTCTCCGTTGGGTTTCGTTGGGTTTTCCGTTGTCATCATGGTGGAAAAGTGTAGATTGTGGGTTTTGGAGATCTTCAGGTAGGTTTAGGGGGACTTTTGGGGTGGATCTATGGCTTTTGGGGTTTTCTTTCGTTTTTTGTATTGATCCCGTTCTTGTTTTGGGTTGTTTTTGACGTGTTTTGGGGTCTCCGTTGGGTTTCGTTGGGTTTTCCGTGGTCATCATGGTGGAAAAGTGTAGATTGTGGGTTTTGGAGAACTTCAGGTAGGTTTAGGGGACTTTTGGGGTGGATTCATGGTATTTGGGTTTTCTTCTGTTTTTTGGGTGATGCAGTTCCTTTTTTAGCGTGTTTTTGACATGTTTTGGTGTCTCCGTTTGGTTTTAGTTGGGTTCTTGTTGGTCATCATGGTGGAAAAGTGTAAATTGTGGGGTTTTGGAGAACATCAGGTAGGTTTAGGGGGACTTTTGGGTTGGATCTATGGCTTTTGGGGTTTTCTTTCGTTCTTTGTGTTGATCCCGTTCTTGTTTGGGGTGTTTTTGACGTGTTTTGGGGTCTCCGTTGGGTTTCGTTGCGTTTTCAGTGGTCATCATGGGGGAAAAGTGTAGATTGTGGGTTTTGGAGAACTTCAGGTAGGTTTAGGGGACTTTTGGGGTGGATTCATGGTATTTGGGCTTTTCTTCTGGTTTTTGGGGTGATGCAGTTCTTTTTTGGGGTGTTTTTGACATGTTTTGGTGTGTCCGTTTGGTTTTAGTTGGGTCCTTGTTGGTCATCATGGTGGAAAAGTGTAAATTGTGGGTTTTTGGAGAACATCAGGTAGGTTTAGGGGGACTTTTGGGGTGGATCTATGTCTTTTGGGGTTTTCTTTTGTTTTTTTGGGGTGATGCAGTTCTTTTTTGTTTTTTTTTTGACATGTTTTTGGGTCTCCGTTTGGTTTTAGTTGGGTTCTTGTTGGTCATCATGGTGGAAAAGTGTAAACTGTGTGGTTATGGAGAACATCAGGTAGGTTTAGGGGGACTTTTGGCGTGGATCTATGGTTTTTGGGGTTTTCTTTCGTTTTTTGTGTTGATCCCATTCTTGTTTGTGGTGTTTTTGACGTGTTTTGGGGTCTCCGTTGGGTTTCGTTGGGTTTTCCGTTGTCATCATGGTGGAAAAGTGTAGATGATGGGTTTTGGAGAACTTCAGGTAGGTTTAGGGGGACTTTTGGGGTGGATTCATGGTATTTGGGGTTTTCTTCTGTTTTTTTGGGTGATGCAGTTCCTTTTTTAGCGTGTTTTTGACATGTTTTGGTGTGTCCGTTTGGTTTTAGTTGGGTTCTTGTTGGTCATCATGGTGGAAAAGTGTAAATTGTGGGTTTTTGGAGAACATCAGGTAGGTTTAGGGGGACTTTTGGGGTGGATCTATGGCTTTTGTGGTTTTCTTTCGTTTTTTGTGTTGATCCCGTTCTTGTTTGGGGTGTTTTTGACATGTTTTTGGGTCTCCGTTTGGTTTTATTTGGGTTCTTTTTGGTCATCATGGTGGAAAAGTGTAGATTGTGGGTTTTGGAGAACTTCAGGTAGGTTTAGGGGGACTTTTGGGGTGGATTCATGGTATTTGGGGTTTTCTTCTGTTTTTTGGGGTGATGCAGTTCTTTTTGGGTTGTTTTTGACATGTTTTGTGGTCTCCGTTTGGTTTTAGTTGGGTTCTTGTTGGTCATCATGGTGGAATAGTGTAAATTGTGGGTTTTTGAAGAACATCAGGTAGGTTTAGGGGGACTTTTGGGGTGGATCTATGGTTTTTGGGGTTTTCTTTCGTTTTTTGTATTGATCCCGTTCTTGTTTGGGGTGTTTTTGACGTGTTTGGGGTCTCCGTTGGGTTTCGTTGGGTTTTCCGTGGTCATCATGGTGGAAAAGTGTAGATTGTGGGTTTTGGAGAACTTCAGGTAGGTTTAGGGGACTTTTGGGGTGGATTCATGGTATTTGGGCTTTTCTTCTGTTTTTTGGGGTGATGCAGTTCTTTTTTGGGGTGTTTTTGACATGTTTTGGTGTGTCCGTTTGGTTTTAGTTGGGTTCTTGTTGGTCATCATGGTGGAAAAGTGTAAATTGTGGGTTTTTGGAGAACATCAGGTAGGTTTAGGGGGACTTTTGGCTTGGATCTATGGCTTTTGGAGTTTTCTTTCGTTTTTTGTGTTGATCCCATTCTTGTTTGGGGTGTTTTTGACATGTTTTGGGGCCTCCGTTTGGTTTTAGTTGGGTTCTTGTTGGTCATCATGGTGGAAAAGTGTAGATTGTGGGTTTTGGAGATCTTCAGGTAGGTTTAGGGGACTTTTGGGGTGGATTCATGGTATTTTGGCTTTTCTTCTGTTTTTTGGGTGATGCAGTTCCTTTTTTAGCGTGTTTTTGACATGTTTTGGTGTGTCCGTTTGGTTTTAGTTGGGTCCTTGTTGGTCATCATGGTGGAAAAGTGTAAATTGTGGTTTTTGGAGAACATCAGGTAGGTTTAGGGGGACTTTTGGGGTGGATCTATGTCTTTTGGGGTTTTCTTTTGTTTTTTGGGGTGATGCAGTTCTTTTTTGTTTTTTTTTTTGACATGTTTTTGGGTCTCCGTTTGGTTTTAGTTGGGTTCTTGTTGGTCATCATGGTAGAAAAGTGTAAACTGTGTGGTTATGGAGAACATCAGGTAGGTTTAGGGGGACTTTTGGGGTGGATCTATGGCTTTTGGGGTTTTCTTTCGTTTTTTGTGTTGATCCCGTTCTTGTTTGTGGTGTTTTTGACGTGTTTTGTGGTCTCCGTTGGGTTTCGTTGCGTTTTCCGTTGTCATCATGGTGGAAAAGTGTAGATTGTGGGTTTTGGAGAACTTCAGGTAGGTTTAGGGGACTTTTGGGGTGGATTCATGGTATTTGGGGTTTTCTTCTGTTTTTTGGGTGATGCAGTTCCTTTTTTGGGGTGTTTTTGACGTGTTTTGGGGTCTCCGTTTGGTTTTAGTTGGGTTCTTGTTGGTCATCATGGTGGAAAAGTGTAAATTGTAGGTTTTTGGAGAACATCAGGTAGGTTTAGGGGGACTTTTGGGGTGGATCTATGGCTTTTGGAGTTTTCTTTCGTTTTTTTGTATTGATCCCGTTCTTGTTTGGGGTGTTTTTGACGTGTTTTGTGGTCTCCATTGGGTTTCGTTGCGTTTTCCGTTGTCATCATGGTGGAAAAGTGTAGATTGTGGGTTTTGGAGAACTTCAGGTAGGTTTAGGGGACTTTTGGGGTGGATTCATGGTATTTGGGTTTTCTTCTGTTTTTTGGGGTGATGCAGTTCTTTTTTGGGGTGTTTTTGACATGTTTTGGTGTCTCTGTTTTGTTTTAGTTGGGTTCTTGTTGGTCATCATGGTGGAAAAGTGTAAATTGTGGGTTTTTGGAGAACATCAGGTAGGTTTAGGGGGACTTTTGGGGTGGATTTATGGCTTTTGGAGTTTTCTTTCATTTTTTGTGTTGATCCCGTTCTTGTTTGTGGTGTTTTTGACATGTTATGGGGCCTCCGTTTGGTTTTAGTTGGGTTCTTGTTGGTCATCATGGTGGAAAAGTGTAAATTGTGGGTTTTTGGAGAACATCAGGTAGGTTTAGGGGGACTTTTGGGGTGGATCTATGTCTTTTGGGGTTTTCTTTCTTTTTTTTGGGTGATGCAGTTCTTTTTTGGGTTGTTTTTGACATGTTTTTGGGTCTCCGTTTGGTTTTAGTTGGGTTCTTGTTGGTCATCATGGTGGAAAAGTGTAAACTGTGGGGTTTTGGAGAACATCAGGTAGGTTTAGGGGGACTTTTGGGGTGGATCTACGGTTTTTGGGGTTTTTCTTTCGTTTTTTTTTGTGTTGATCCTGTTCTTGTTTGTGGTGTTTTTGACGTGTTTTGGGGTCTCCGTTGGGTTTCGTTGGGTTTTCCGTTGTCATCATGTTGGAAAGTGTAGATTGTGGGTTTTGGAGAACTTCAGGTAGGTTTAGGGGACTTTTGGGGTGGATTCATGGTATTTGGGGTTTTCTTCTGTTTTTTGGGGTGATGCAGTTCTTTTTTTAGCGTGTTTTTGACATGTTTTGGTGTCTCTGTTTTGTTTTAGTTGGGTTCTTGTTGGTCATCATGGTGGAAAAGTGTAAATTGTGGGTTTTTGGAGAACATCAGGTAGGTTTAGGGGGACTTTTGGGGTGGATCTATGGCTTTTGGAGTTTTCTTTCGTTTTTTGTGTTGATCCCGTTCTTGTTTGGGGTGTTTTTGACATGTTTTGGGGTCTCCGTTTGGTTTTATTTGGGTTCTTGTTGGTCATCATGGGGGAAAAGTGTAGATTGTGGGTTTTGGAGAACTTCAGGTAGGTTTAGGGGACTTTTGGGGTGGATTCATGGTATTTGGGGTTTTCTTCTGTTTTTTGGGTGATGCAGTTCCTTTTTTGGGGTGTTTTTGACATGTTTTGGGGTCTCCGTTTGGTTTTAGTTGGGTTCTTGTTGGTCATCATGGTGGAAACGTGTAGATTGTGGGTTTTGGAGAACATCAGGTAGGTTTAGGGGGACTTTTGGGGTGGATCTATGGCTTTTGGAGTTTTCTTTCGTTTTTTGTGTTGATCCCATTCTTGTTTGGGTTGTTTTTGACGTGTTTTGGGGTCTCCTTTGGGTTTCGTTGGGTTTTCCGTGGTCATCATGGGGGAAAAGTGTAGATTGTGGGTTTTGGAGAACTTCAGGTAGGTTTAGGAGACTTTTGGGGTGGATTCATGGTATTTGGGCTTTTCTTCTGTTTTTTGGGGTGATGCAGTTCTTTTTTGGGGTGTCTATGACATGTTTTGGTGTCTCCGTTTGGTTTTAGTTGGGTCCTTGTTGGTCATCATGGTGGAAAAGTGTAAACTGTGGGTTTTGGAGAACATCAGGTAGGTTTAGGGGTACTTTTGGGGTGGATCTATGTCTTTTGGGGTTTTCTTTCGTTTTTTTGGGGTGATGCAGTTCTTTTTTGGGTTGTTTTTGACATGTTTTTGGGTCTCCGTTTGGTTTTAGTTGGGTTCTTGTTGGTCATCATGGTGGAAAAGTGTAGATTGTGGGTTTTGGAGAACATCAGGTAGGTTTAGGGGGACCTTTGGGGTGGATCTATGGCTTTTGGGGTTTTCTTTCGTTTTTTGTGTTGATCCCGTTCTTGTTTGTGGTGTTTTTGACGTGTTTTGGGGTCTCCGTTGGGTTTCGTTGGGTTTTCCGTGGTCATCATGGTGGAAAAGTGTAGATAGTGGGTTTTGGAGAACTTCAGGTAGGTTTAGGGGACTTTTGGGGTGGATTCATGGTATTTGGGGTTTTCTTCTGTTTTTTTGGGTTATGCAGTTCCTTTTTTAGCGTGTTTTTGACATGTTTTGTGGTCTCCGTCTGGTTTTAGTTGGGTTCTTGTTTGTCATCATCTTGGAAAAATGTAAATTGTGGGTTTTTGGAGAACATCAGGTAGGTTTAGGGGGACTTTTGGGGTGGATCTATGGCTTTTGGGGTTTTCTTTCGTTTTTTGTGTTGATCCCGTTCTTGTTTGGGGTGTTTTTGACATGTTTTGGGGTCTCCGTTGGGTTTCGTTGGGTTTTCCGTGGTCATCATGGGGGAAAAGTGTAGATAGTGGGTTTTGGAGAACTTCAGGTAGGTTTAGGGGACTTTTGGGGTGGATTCATGGTATTTGGGCTTTTCTTCTGTTTTTTGGGTGATGCAGTTCCTTTTTTGGGGTGTTTTTGACATGTTTTGTGGTCTCCGTTTGGTTTTAGTTGGGTTCTTGTTGGTCATCATGGTGGAAAAGTGTAGATTGTGGGTTTTGGAGAACATCAGGTAGGTTTAGGGGGACTTTTGGGGTGGATCTATGGCTTTTGGAGTTTTCTTTCGTTTTTTGTGTTGATTCCATTCTTTTTTGGGTTGTTTTTGACGTGTTTTGGGGTGTCCGTTGGGTTTCGTTGGGTTTTCCGTGGTCATCATGGTGGAAAAGTGTAGATTGTGGGTTTTGGAGAACTTCAGGTAGGTTTAGGGGACTTTTGGGGTGGATTCATGGTATTTGGGGTTTTCTTCTGTTTTTTGGGGTGATGCAGTTCTTTTTTGGGGTGTTTTTGACATGTTTTGGTGTGTCCGTTTGGTTTTAGTTGGGTTCTTGTTGGTCATCATGGTGGAAAAGTGTAAATTGTGGAGTTTTGGAGAACATCAGGTAGTTTTAGGGGGACTTTTGGGGTGGATCTATGGCTTTTGTGGTTTTCTTTCGTTTTTTGTGTTGAGTCCGTTCTTGTTTG
This sequence comes from Aythya marila, assembly GCF_965140915.1. Classification (NCBI taxonomy): domain Eukaryota; kingdom Metazoa; phylum Chordata; class Aves; order Anseriformes; family Anatidae; genus Aythya; species Aythya marila. The sequence goes on along the minus strand of NW_028136877.1, from coordinate 165,415 downwards.
TGGTGTTTTTGACGTGTTTTGGGGTCTCCGTTGGGTTTCGTTGGGTTTTCCGTTGTCAACATGTTGGAAAAGTGTAGATTGTGGGTTTTGGAGAACTTCAGGTAGGTGTAGGGGACTTTTGGGGTGGATTCATGGTATTTGGGCTTTTCTTCTGTTTTTTTGGGTGATGCAGTTCCTTTTTTGGGTTGTTTTTGACATGTTTTGGTGTGTCCGTTTGGTTTTAGTTGGGTTCTTGTTGGTCATCATGGTGGAAAAGTGTAAATTGTGGGTTTTTGGAGAACATCAGGTAGGTTTAGGGGGACTTTTGGGGTGGATCTATGGCTTTTGGGGTTTTCTTTCGTTTTTTGTGTTGATCCCGTCCTTGTTTGGGGTTTTTTGACGTGTTTTGGGGTCTCCGTTACGTATAGTCGGGTTTTCCGTTGTCATCATGGTGGAAAAGTGTAGATTGTGGGTTTTGGAGATCTTCAGGTAGGTTTAGGGGGACTTTTGGGGTGGATCTATGTCTTTTGGGGTTTTCTTTCGTTTTTTGTGTTGATCCCGTCCTTGTTTGTGGTGTTTTTGACGTGTTTTGGGGTGTCCGTTGGGTTTCGTTGCGTTTTCCGTTGTCATCATGGTGGAAAAGTGTAGATTGTGGGTTTTGGAGAACATCAGGTAGGTTTATGGGACTTTTGGGGTGGATTCATGGTATTTGGCGTTTTCTTCTGTTTTTTGGGTGATGCAGTTCCTTTTTTGGGGTGTTTTTGACATGTTTTGGTGTCTCCGTTTGGTTTTATTTGGGTTCTTGTTGGTCATCATGGTGGAAAAGTGTAAATTGTGTAGTTTTGGAGAACATCAGGTAGGTTTAGGGGGACTTTTGGGGTGGATCTATGGCTTTTGTGGTTTTCTTTCGTTTTTTGTGTTGAGTCCGTTCTTGTTTGTGGTGTTTTTGACGTGTTTTGGGGTCTCCGTTGGGTTTCGTTGGGTTTTCCGTGGTCATCATGGTGGAAAAGTGTAGATTGTGGGTTTTGGAGAACTTCAGGTAGGTTTAGGGGGACTTTTGGGGTGGATTCATGGTATATGGGGTGTTCTTCTGTTTTTTTGGGGTGATGCAGTTCTTTTTTGGGGTGTTTTTGACGTGTTTTGTGGTCTCCGTTGGGTTTCCTTGGTTTTTCCATTGTCATCATGGTGGAAAAGTGTAGATTGTGGGTTTTGGAGAACATCAGGTAGGTTTAGGCGGACTTTTGTGGTGGATTCATGGTATATGGGGTTTTCTTTCATTTTTTGTGTTGATCCCATTCTTGTTTGGGGTGTTTTTGACATGTTTTGGTGTCTCCGTTTGGTTTTAGTTGGGTTCTTGTTGGTCATCATGGTGGAAAAGTGTAAATTGTGGGGTTTTGGAGAACATCCGTTGGGTTTAGGGGGACTTTTGGGGTGGATCCATGGTATATGGGTTTTTCTTATGTTTTTTGTGTTGATCCCATTCTTGTTTGGGTTGTTTTTGACGTGTTTTGGGGTCTCCGTTTGGTTTTAGTTGGGTTCTTGTTGGTCATCATGGTGGAAAAGTGTAGATTGTGGGGTTTTGGAGAACATCCGGTAGGTTTAGGGGGACTTTTGGGGTGGATCTATGGCCTTTGGGGTTTTCTTTCGTTCTTTGTGTTGATCCCGTTCTTGTTTGGGTTGTTTTTGACGTGTTTTGGGGTCTCCGTTGGGTTTCGTTGGGTTTTCCGTGGTCATCATGGTGGAAAAGTGTAGATTGTGGGTTTTGGAGAACATCAGGTAGGTTTAGGGGACTTTTGGGGTGGATTCATGGTATTTGGGGTTTTCTTCTGTTTTTTGGGTGATGCAGTTCCTTTTTTGGGGTGTTTTTGACATGTTTTGGGGTCTCCGTTTGGTTTTATTTGGGTTCTTGTTGGTCATCATGGTGGAAAAGTGTAAATTGTGGGTTTTTGGAGAACATCAGGTAGGTTTAGGGGGACCTTTGGGGTGGGTCTATGGCTTTTGGGGTTTTCTTTCGTTTTTTGTGTTGAGTCCGTTCTTGTTTGTGGTGTTTTTGACGTGTTTTGGGGTCTCCGTTGGGTTTCGTTGGGTTTTCCATTGTCATCATGGTGGAAAAGTGTAGATTGTGGGTTTTGGAGAACTTCAGGTAGGTTTAGGGGACTTTTGGGGTGGATTCATGGTATTTGGGGGATTTTTGGTGTGGATCTATGGCTTTTGGTGTTTTCTTTCGTTTTTGGGGTTGAACCAGTTCTTTTTTGGGGTGTTTTTGACGTTATTGGGGTCTCCGTTGGGTTTTGTTGGGTTCTCGTTGGTCGTTAAGGTAAATGGGAGTGGATTGTGGGATTTGAAGAAGATCAGGTGAGTTTAGGGTGGTTTTGTTGGGAAATACATAGTTTTTTTTTTTTTTTCTTCTGATCCTGTTCTTCTTTGACCTGTTTCTGACGTGTTTTGAGGTTTCCGTTTTGTTTCGTTGATTTTCTAATGGGTCTTATAGTGGTTGGGTGTGGATTGTACATTTAGGAGAACATCAGGTAGGTTTAAGGGATTTTGGGGGTTTAAATCAGGATTTCTCTTCTGATCCGGTTCGCTTTTTGAGAGTTTTTGAGGTGTTTTGGGGTTTCCGTTGCATTTCGTTGAGTTCCTAATGGGTTTTATGGTGGTTGGGAGTGGACTTTGGGATTTGGTGAACATCAGGTATGTTTAGGGGGACTTTTGGGCCAGAGTCATGTTTTTTGGTGTTTTCTTCTGTTTTTTTTTGTGTTGTCCCGTTCTTTTTTAGGAAGTTTTTGAGGTGTTTGGGGTTCTCCGTTGGGTTTTAGTTGGGTTCTTGTTGGTCATCATGGTGGAAAAGTGTAGATTGTGGGTTTTGGAGAACATCAGGTAGGTTTAGGGGGACCTTTGGGGTGGATCTATGGCTTTTGGGGTTTTCTTTCGATTTTTGTGTTGATTCCATTCTTGTTTGGGTTGTTTTTGACGTGTTTTGGGGTCTCCGTTGGGTTTTGTTGGGTTTTCCGTGGTCATCATGGTGGAAAAGTGTAGATTGTTGGTTTTGGAGAACTTCAGGTAGGTTTAGGGGACTTTTGGGGTGGATTCATGGTATTTGGGGTTTTCTTCTGTTTTTTTGGGTGATGCAGTTCTTTTTTGGGGTGTTTTTGACATGTTTTGTGGTCTCCGTTTGGTTTTAGTTGGGTTCTTGTTGGTCATCATGGTGGAAAAGTGTAGATTGTGGGTTTTGGAGAACTTCAGGTAGGTTTAGGGGACTTTTGGGGTGGATTCATGGTATATGGGCTTTTCTTCTGTTTTTTGGGTGATGCAGTTCCTTTTTTGGGGTGTTTTTGACATGTTTTGGTGTGTCCGTTTGGTTTTAGTTGGGTTCTTGTTGGTCATCATGGTGGAAAAGTGTAGATTGTGGGTTTTGGAGAACATCAGGTAGGTTTAGGGAGACCTTTGGGGTGGATCTATGGCTTTTGGGGTTTTCTTTCGATTTTTGTGTTGATTCCATTCTTGTTTGGGTTGTTTTTGACGTGTTTTGGGGTCTCCGTAGTGTTTTGTTGGGTTTTCCGTCTTCATCATGGTGGAAAAGTGTAGATTGTGGGTTTTGGAGAACATCAGGTAGGTTTAGGGGGTCTTTTGGGGTGGATTCATGGTATATGGGCTTTTCTTCTGTTTTTTTGGGGTGATGCAGTTTTTTTTTGTAATGTTTTTGACGTGTTTTGTGGTCTCCGTTGGGTTTCCTTGGTTTTTCCATTGTCATCATGGTGGAAAAGTGTAGATTGTGGGTTTTGGAGAACATCAGGTAGGTTTAGGGGGTCTTTTGTGGTGGATTCATGGTATATGGGGTTTTCTTTCGTTTTTTTGTGTTGATCCCATTCTTGTTTGGGGTGTTTTTGACATGTTTTGGTGTCTCCGTTTGGTTTTAGTTGGGTTCTTGTTGGTCATCATGGTGGAAAAATGTAAATTGTGGGGTTATGGAGAACATCCGGTAGGTTTAGGGGGACTTTTGGGGTGGATCTATGGCTTTTGGGGTTTTCTTTCATTTTTTGTGTTGATCCCGTTCTTGTTTGTGGTGTTTTTGACGTGTTTTGGGGTCTCCGTTGGGTTTCGTTGGGTTTTCCGTGGTCATCATGGTGGAAAAGTGTAGATTGTGGGTTTTGGAGAACTTCAGGTAGGTTTAGGGGACTTTTGGGGTGGATTCATGGTATTTGGGCTTTTCTTCTGTTTTTTTGGGTGATGCAGTTCTTTTTTGGGGTGTTTTTGACATGTTTTGTGGTCTCCGTTTGGTTTTAGTTGGGTTCTTGTTGGTCATCATGGTGGAAAAGTGTAGATTGTGGGTTTTGGAGAACTTCAGGTAGGTTTAGGGGACTTTTGGGTGGATTCATGGTATTTGGGCTTTTCTTCTGTTTTTTGGGTGATGCAGTTCCTTTTTTGGGGTGTTTTTGACATGTTTTTGGGTCTCCGTTTGGTTTTAGTTGGGTTCTTGTTGGTCATCATGGTGGAAAAGTGTAAATTGTGGGTTTTTGGAGAACATCAGGTAGGTTTAGGGGGACCTTTGGGGTGGATCTATGGCTTTTGGGGTTTTCTTTTGTTTTTTGTGTTGAGTCCGTTCTTGTTTGGGGTGTTTTTGACGTGTTTTGTGGTCTCCGTTGGGTTTCGTTGGGTTTTCCATTGTCATCATGGTGGAAAAGTGTAGATTGTGGGTTTTGGAGAACTTCAGGTAGGTTTAGGGGACTTTTGGGGTGGATTCATGGTATTTGGGGTTTTCTTCTGTTTTTTTGGGTGATGCAGTTCTTTTTTGGGGTGTTTTTGACATGTTTTGTGGTCTCCGTTTGGTTTTAGTTGGGTTCTTGTTGGTCATCATGGTGGAAAAGTGTAGATTGTGGGTTTTGGAGAACATCAGGTAGGTTTAGGGGGACTTTTGGGGTGGATCTATGGCTTTTGGGGTTTTCTTTCGATTTTTGTGTTGATTCCATTCTTGTTTGGGTTGTTTTTGACGTGTTTTGGGGTCTCCGTTGGGTTTCGTTGGGTTTTCCGTGGTCATCATGATGGAAAAGTGTAGATTGTGGGTTTTGGAGAACTTCAGGTAGGTTTAGGGGACTTTTGGGGTGGATTCATGGTATTTGGGGTTTTCTTCTGTTTTTTTGGGTGATGCAGTTCTTTTTTGGGGTGTTTTTGACATGTTTTGTGGTCTCCGTTTGGTTTTAGTTGGGTTCTTTTTGGTCATCATGGTGGAAAAGTGTAGATTGTGGGTTTTGGAGAACTTCAGGTAGGTTTAGGGGACTTTTGGGGTGGATTCATGGTATTTGGGCTTTTCTTCTGTTTTTTTGGGTGATGCAGTTCTTTTTTGGGGTGTTTTTGACATGTTTTGTGGTCTCCGTTTGGTTTTAGTTGGGTTCTTGTTGGTCATCATGGTGGAAAAGTGTAGATTGTGGGTTTTGGAGAACATCAGGTAGGTTTAGGGGGACCTTTGGGGTGGATCTATGGCTTTTGGGGTTTTCTTTCGATTTTTGTGTTGATTCCATTCTTGTTTGGGTTGTTTTTGACGTGTTTTGGGGTCTCCGTTGGGTTTCGTTGGGTTTTCCGTGGTCATCATGATGGAAAAGTGTAGATTGTGGGTTTTGGAGAACTTCAGGTAGGTTTAGGGGACTTTTGGGGTGGATTCATGGTATTTGGGGTTTTCTTCTGTTTTTTTGGGTGATGCAGTTCTTTTTTGGGGTGTTTTTGACATGTTTTGTGGTCTCCGTTTGGTTTTAGTTGGGTTCTTGTTGGTCATCATGGTGGAAAAGTGTAGATTGTGGGTTTTGGAGAACTTCAGGTAGGTTTAGGGGACTTTTGGGGTGGATTCATGGTATTTGGGGTTTTCTTCTGTTTTTTTGGGTGATGCAGTTCTTTTTTGGGGTGTTTTTGAGGTGTTTTGTGGTCTCCGTTGGGTTTTGTTGGGTTTTCCGTGGTCATGGTGGTGGAAAAGTGTAAATTGTGTGTTTTGGAGAACATCAGGTAGGTTTAGGGGGACTTTTGTGTGGATCTATGGTATTTGGGGTTTTCTTCTGTTTTTTGGGGTGATGCAGTTCTTTTTTGGGGTGTTTTTGACGTGTTTTGTGGTCTCCGTTGGGTTTTGTTGGGTTTTCCGTGCTCATCGTGGTGGAAAATTGTAAATTGTGAGTTTTGGAGAACATCAGGTAGGTTTAGTTTGGTTTTGGGGTGGATCCATGATTTTGGGGGATTTTCTTTCGGTTTTGGAGGAGATGCCGTTCTTTTTTGGGGTGTTTTTGACATGTTTTGTGGTCTCCGTTTGGTTTTAGTTGGGTTCTTGTTGGTCATCATGGTGGAAAATTGTGGATTGTTTGTTTTGGAGAACTTCAGGTATGTTTACGGGACTTTTGGGGTGGATTCATGGTATTTAGGCTTTTCTTCTGTTTTTTGGGTGATGCAGTTCTTTTTTAGCGTGTTTTTGACGTGTTTTGGGGTCTCCGTTGGGTTTTATTGGGTTTCCATTGGGTTTTCTGGTTGTTTTGAGTGGATTGTACATTTAGGAGAACATCAGGTAGGTTTAAGGGTTATTTGGGGGTTAAATCACGTTTTTTCTTCTGATCCTGTTCGCTTTTGGGGTGTTTTTGAGGTGTTTTGGTGTTTCCGTTGCGTTTCGTTGAGTTCCTAATGGGTTTTCTGGTGGTTGGGAGTGGATTTTGGGATTTGGAGAACATCAGGTAGGTTTAGGGGGACTTTTTGGGTGGATCTATGGCTTTTGGTGTTTTCTTTCATTTTTTGTGTTGATGCCGTTCTTTTTTGGGTTGTTTTTGACGTGTTTTGGGGTCTCCGTTGCGTTTTGTTGGGTTTTCCGTGGTCATCGTGGTGGAAAAGTGTAGATTGTGGGTTTTGGAGAACATCAGGTAGGTTTAGGCGGTCTTTTGGGGTGGATTCATGGTATATGTGGTTTTCTTCTGTTTTTTTTGGGTTGATGCAGTTCTTTTTTGGTGTGTTTTTGACGTGTTTTGGGGTCTCCGTTGGGTTTTGTTGGGTTTCTGTTGTCATCGTGGTGGAAAAGTGTAAATTGTGAGTTTTGGAGAACATCAGGTAGGTTTAGGGTTGTTTTGGGGTGGATCTATCGTTTTGGGGGATTTTCTATCGTTTTTGGGGGTGATCCCGTTCTTTTTGGTGTGTTTTTGACGTGTTTTGGGGTCTCCATTTGGTTTTAGTTAGGTTCTCTTTGGTCATCATGGTGTAAAATTGCAAATTCTGTGTTTTGGAGAACATCAGGTAGGTTTAGGGTTGTTTTGTGGCGAATCTATGATTTTAGGGGATTTCTTCTGTTTTTTAGGGTTTTCTTCATTTTTTGGAGTGATCCCGTTCTTTTTTGGGGGTGTTTTTGACGTGTTTTGTGGTCTCCGTTGGGTTTCGTTGTGTTTTCCGTGGTCATCATGGTGGAAAAGTTTAGATTGTGGGTTTTGGAGAACTTCAGGTAGGTTTAGGAGGACTTTTGTGGTGGATCTATGGTATTTGGGATTTTCTTCTGTTTTTTGGGGTGATGCAGTTCTTTTTTGGGGTGTTTTTGACATGTTTTGGGGTCTCCGTTTGGTTTTAGTTGGGTTCTTGTTGGTCATCGTGGTGGAAAAGTGTAAATTGTGGGTTTTTGGAGAACATCAGGTAGGTTTAGGGTTGTTTTCGGGTGGATCTATGGTATTTGGGGTTTTCTTTCGTTTTTTGTGTTGATCCTGTTTTTATTTTTTTTTAGGTGAATCTATGGTTTTGGGGGATTTCTTCTGTTTTTTAGGGTTTTCTTCTGTTTTTGGAGTGATCCCGTTCTTTTTTGGGGGTGTTTTTGACGTGTTTTGGGGTCTCCGTTGGGTTTTATTGGGTTTCCATTGGGTTTTCTGGTGGTTGGGAGTGGAGTGTACATTTAGGAGAACATCAGGTAGGTTTAAGGGTTATTTGGGGGTTAAATCACGTTTTTTCTTCTTTTCCGTTTCGCTTTTGTGGTGTTTTTGAGGTGTTTTGGCGTTTCTGTTGCGTTTTGTTGAGTTCCTAATGGTTTTACTGGTGGTTGGGAGTGGACTTTGGGATTTGGAGAACATCAGGTAGGTTTCGGGGGACTTTTTGGGTGGATCTATGGCTTTTGGTGTTTTCTTTCGTTTTTTTGTGTTGATCCCGTTCTTTTTTGGGGTGTTTTTATCGTGTTTTGGGGTCTCCGTTGGGTTTCGTTGGGTTTTCCATTGTCATCGTGGTGGGAAAGTGTAGATTGTGGGTTTTGGAGAACTTCAGGTAGGTTTAGGGGACTTTTGGGGTTGCTTCAAGGTATTTGGGGTTTTCTTCTGGTTTTTTTTGCGTGATGCAGTTCTTTTTTGGTGTGTTTTTGACGTGTTTTGGGTTCTCCGTTTGGTTTTAGTTGATTTCTTGTTGGTCATCATGGTGTAAAATTGTAAATTGTGTGTTTTGGAGAACATCAGGTAGGTTTAGGGTTGTTTTGGGGTGGATCTATGGTATTTGGGGTTTTCTTTCGTTTTTTGTGTTGATCCTATTCTTTTTTGGGGTGAATCTATGGTTTTAGGGGATTTCTTCTGTTTCTTATGGTTTTCTTCTGTTTTTTTTGGGGTGATGCAGTTCTTTTTGGGGGTGTTTTTGACGTGTTTTGTGGTCTTCATTGGGTTTCGTTGGGTTTTCCGTGGTCATCATGGAGGAACAGGTTAAATTGTGGGTTTTGGAGAACATCAGGTAGGTTTAGGGTGGTTTTGGGGTGGATCCATGGTTTTGGGGGATTTTTTCCAGATTTGGGAGTGATGCCGTTCTTGTTTGGGGTGATTTTGACGTGTTTTGGGGTCTCCGTTGTGTTTTGCTGGGTTTTCTGTGGTCATGATGGTGGAAAAGTGTAAATTGTGGGTTTTGGAGAACATCAGGTAGGTTTAGGGTGGTTTTGGGGTGGATCTATGTTATTTGGGGATTTTCTTCCAGTTTTGGAGAACATCAGGTAGGTTTAGGGGGTCATTTGGGGTGGATTCATGGTGTATGGGGTTTTCTTCTGTTTTTTAGGGTGATGCAGTTCTTTTCTGGGGTGTTTTTGACGTGTTTTGTGGTCTCCTTTGGGTTTCGTTGGGTTTTCCGTGGTCATCATGGAGGAACAGGTTAAATTGTGGGTTTTGGAGAACATCAGGTAGGTTTACGGTGGTTTTGGGGTTGATCCATGGTTTTGGGGGATTTTTTTCCAGATTTGGGAGTGATGCCGTTCTTGTTTGGGGTGATTTTGATGTGTTTTGGGGTCTCCGTTGGGTTTCGTTGGGTTTTCTGTGGTCATGGTGGTGGAAAATTGTAAATTGCGGATTTTGGAGAACTTCAGGTAGGTTTACGGTGGTTTAGGGGTGGATCTATGGTATTTGGGGATTTTCTTCCAGTTTTGGGTGTGATCCCGTTTTTTTGGGGGGGTGTTTTTGACGTGTTTTGGTGTCTCCGTTGGGATTTAGTTTGCTTCTCGTTGGTCATCATGGTGGAAAATGGTAAATTGTGGGTTTTGGTGAACATCAGGTAGGTTCAGGGGGATTTTTGGTGTGGATCTATGGCTTTTGGGGTTTTCTTTCTTTTTTGGGGTTGAACCAGTTCTTTTTTGGGGTGTTTTTGACGTTTTTGGGTTCTCCGTTGGGTTTTGTTGGGTTCTCGTTGGTCGTTAAGGTAAATGGGAGTGGATTGTGGGTTTTGAAGAAGATCAAGTGAGTTTAGGGTTGTTTTGGGAGGACATTCATAGTTTTGTGTTTTTTTTTCTTCTGATCCAGTTATTTTGGGGTGGATTTGACGTGTTTTGTGGTCTCCGTTGGGTTTTATTGGGTTTCCATTGGGTTTTCTGGTGGTTGGGAATGGATTGTACATTTAGGAGAACATCAGGTAGGTTAAAGGGTTTTTGGGGGGTTAAATCATGTTTTTTCTTCTGATCCGGTTCGCTTTTGGGGTGTTTTTGAGGTGTTTTTGGGGTTTCCGTTGTGTTTCGTTGAGTTCCTAATGGGTTTTATGGTGGTAGGGAGTGGACATAGTGATTTGGAGAACATCAGGTAGTTTTAGGGTGTTTTGGGTATTGGATCTGTGCTTTTTGGAATTTTCTTCCAGTTTTGTAGGTGATACCGTTCTTGTTTGGTGTGATTTTGACGTGTTTTTGGGGTCTCCGTTGGGTTTCGTTTGGTTTTCCGTTGTCATCATGGTGGAAAAGTGTAAATTGTGGGTTTTGGAGAATATCATGTAGGTTTAGGGTGTTTTTGCGGTGGATCTATGGTTTTGGGGTTTTCTTCTGTTTTTGGTGGTTATCCCGGACTTGTTTGGGTTGTTTTTGACATGTTTTGATGTCTCTGTTGGGTTTTGTTGGGTTTCCATTGGGTTTTCTGGTGGTTGGGAGTGGATTGTACATTTAGGAGAACGTCAGGTAGGTTTAAGTGTTTTTTTGGTGTTAAATCACGTTTTTTCTTCTGATCCGGTTCGCTTTTGGGGTGTTTTTGACGTGTTTATGGCTATGCGTTGCCACTCCTTCTCCTCCCAGATATAGGACGAGCAGTCGGTAATAGTCTGTCGGTTAACCAAGCTGGGAAGTCTCCTTGTGATGTCCTAACCCAGGCCCCAGGAAGGCAGCGGATTTCCCTTAGAGGAGGGTCCCTTCTACATATTGGACCCTCTGTTCCGCTGATTGATAAATCACCCACAACTGAAACTCACCTTTTCTTCCTGCTGCCTGTGGTCACTATACGGGGGGGTTGGCTTTTCCAACCCTGCCAATATCTCTGGTGGAGAGGGATTGTAGCCTTTTCCATCCATCGATTGCCTTTCGGCCTCCAGGGCCTTATACCTGTTGCGCAGGTCTACCTGATAGTGTGATATGGGTGAGATTTTGGTAAAATTGCAAACACAAACATTAGAGTGATTACTGGTACCTACCACAGCATTATCTACGACTATAGAATCACAATGACTTCTCATGCAAACACAACCTTTCCCAATATATACAAGGACAGTTTCAAGGGTTTCATTAGGATGTATCTCAAGGTGGCAAATATTTTGCTCAGTCTCAAGACAAATGTCCTGGGATCCCAGCGTGTTACTTTCACAGATGGAACGTTTTTGTTCACACACAATACATGCATTTACATCAATTGTTTGCCACTTTCCTCCCTTTTGATGGGCCCATACTTTATGCCCTTTAGGATAAAGTATAGTTCCATTATGATTGAGTCCTAATGCAATGATTGGCTATACATTGTATACGGTGGCATTACTTATAGTAAGTATAAAGGCAACAATTTGATCATTTTCTGCATAAAGGGTAAACTTGACTAATTGCCACCATGCTTGAAAATCTTTTTCAAATTCTGAAGCATTATCCCAAATAAATTTTCGAATTTCAGTGGGCAAAGTTCCTCCTTCACCCTCTCTAATAATAGCTGCTGCTACAGATTGTATACATAACTGCGTTAGGATACAGCTCCAAGCAAGGGAGGTATTGCCTTGGCTTTTTCCAAGGACATGTACAATTAATTGATGATATAGAAGCCATTCCTTTGCTAAAGACAATAAAGATGATTTTTATTAGATGGTCTAGTTACTATAGTCAGAAACTAAACCTACCCCTAACCTAAAACTAACCCAACCCTAACCCTAACCCTAACCCTAAACCTAACGGCTGCCCGCAGATCTAAACCTAATGCTCAAACCCTAACCCTACCCCTAACCCTAACCTAACCCTACCCGGAACACTAACGCTAAACCTAACCCTAACCCTTACCCTAAACCTAACCCTAACATAACACTAACCCTAACCCTAAACCTAATCATAAAGGCTGAGAGCAGATCTAACCCTAACCCTCTAACACTAACCCCAACCCTATCCCTAAACCTAACATAACACTAACCCTAACACAAACCAGAACACAAACCCGAACCCAAACCCTAACAATAACCATAACCCTAACCCTAACCCTAATCCTAACCAAACCTTAATCCTAATCCTAACCGTAACCCTAACCCTAACCGTAAAAGAACCCTAACCCTAACCCTAACTCTAACCATAGCGCTAAACCTAATCCTAACCCTAACACAAACTCTACCCCTAACCATAACCCTAACGGCTGCCCGCAGATTTAAGCCTAACAATCTATACCTAACTCTAAGTCGATCCCTAACCCTAACCCTAATCCCAACAGAACCCTAACCCTTACCATAACCCTAACCCTAACAATAACACTAATCCTAACCGTAACCCTAACCCTAACCCTAACCCTAACCATAACCTACCACAAACCCTAATCCTAAACCTAACCCTAACACTAACCCAACCTTAACCCTAAACCTAACCTAAATGTAACCCTAACCCTAACCCTAAACCTAACACTAACTCTAACCCTAACGCTAAGAGAACACTAACACTAAACCTAACCCTACACTAATGTAACTCAAACCCTAACCCTAACCCTAACAATAACCCTAACCCTAACCCTAACAAACCCTTAACCCTAACCCTAAACCTATACCTAAGCCTAACGCTAATGCTAACCCTAACCCTAACGCTAACCCTAACCCTAACCCTAACCATAACCCTAACCTTAACCCTTACAGATCCCTAACTCTAACCCAAACCCGAACCATAACCACAACCCTAACCCTAACACTAACCTAACCCGAAACTTGACCCTAACCCTAACCATGACACTAATCCTAAACCTAACCCTAAACCTAAGCTTAACCGTAAACCTAACCCTACCCCTAACACTAACACTAACCCTAACCATAACCGTAAACCTAACCCTAACAAAACACTAAACCTAACCCTGAACGTAACCCTAAACAAAACGGTAACCATAACCCTAACCCAAACTTGAAACCTAACAGAACCCTAACCCTAACGGTAACCCAAAGCGTATCCCTAAATCTAACCGTAACACTAACCCTAACGTAAACCCTAACCCTAAACCTAACCCTAACCCTAACCCTAACGCTAACCCTAACGCTAAACCTAACCCTAATCCTAACCTTAACACTAACACTAACCCTAACCCTAACCGTAACCCTAACCCTAACCCTAAACATAACCCTTAACCTAAACCTAACCCTAACCCTAACCCTAACCCTAACCCTAACAGAAACCTAACCCTAAAAGTAACCCTAAACGTATCCATAACCCTAACAACAACCCTAACCATAACCCTAAAAATAACCCTAACCCTAAATCTTACCCTAACCCTAACCCTAACCCTGACACTAATCCCAACAGAACCCTTACCCTTGCCATAACACTAACCCTAACCTTAACACTAAACCTTAGCATAACCCTAACCCTAACCCTCATGCTAACCATAACCTAACCCTAATTCTACTCCTAACCCTAAGCCTAACCCTAACGCTAACCTAACCCTACCCCTAACCCTACCATAACCTAAACGTAACCCTAACCCTAACACTAAACCTAACCCTAACCATAACGTAATACTAACCCTAACCCTAAACCTAATGCTAATCTAACCCTAACCCTAAACCTACCCTAACCTCACTCTAAACCAAACCCTACCCCAAACCTAACCATAACCCTAACCCTAAACGTAAACCTTACCATAAACCTAACCTAAACCTAACCCTAACTCTTACTCTAACCTTAACCCTAACCCTAACATAACACTAAGCGTGACCCTAACCATAACCCTAACCTTAACCCTAACAAAACCCTAACCCTACCCTAACACTATACCTAAGCCATAATGCTAATGCTAACCCTAATCCTAACGCTAAAACTAACCCTAACCCAAACGTTAACCCTAACCCTAACCCTAACCCTAACCCTAACACTAACCTAAACCTAAAAATAACCCTAACCGTAACCCTAACCCTAACCCTAACCATTACCCTAATCCTAACCCTAACCCTAAACCTAAGCTTAACTGTAATCTTAAACCTAAACCTAACGCTAACCCTAACCCTAATGCTAATCCTTACCCTAACACTAACAATCACCCTAACCATAACACTAACCCTAGCCGTACCCCGAAACTTAACGGTAACCATAACCCTAACCCTAACCCTGAAGATAACCCAACCCAAACCCTAAACCAAACCCTAACACTAACCCTAACCCAAACATTATCCTAACCATAACACTAACCGTAACCCCAACCGTAACCCTACCCCTAACAAAACCCTAATCCTAACCCTAACCCTTACACTAACCCTAAATCAAATCCTAAACATGAACCTAACCCTAAGCCTAACCCTAACCCTAAATCTAATCCTAAACCTAGCCCGAACCCTAACCATAACCCTAACCCTAACGCTAACAGAACCATAACCCTAACCCAAACATTAACCCTAACCCTAACCCTAACCTAACCGTAACCCTAACCCGAAACCTAACAGAACCCTAAACCTAACGGTAACCCAAACCATATCCCTAGCCCTAACCGTAAAGCTAAACCTCACACTAAACGTAACCCTAACCGTATCCCTAACCCTAACCGTAACCCTAACCATATCCTTAACCCTAACCCTAAACCTAACCCTAAACCTAGCCCTAAACCTAACCCTAACGCTAACACTAACGCTAACCCTAACCCTAAACCTAACCCTAACAGAAAATTAACCCTAAACGTAACCCTAAACGTATCCTTAATCCTAACCGTAACCCTAAACCTAACCCTAAAACTAACACTAACCCTAGTCCTAACCTAACCGTAACCCTAACCGTAACCCTAACACTAAACCTAACCCTAACCCTAACCCTTACCCTAACACTAACCCTGACCCTGATCCCAACAGCACCCTAATCCTTGACATAACCCTAACCCTAACCTTAACGCTAAACCTTACCCTAACCCTAATCCTACTCCTGACCCTAACCCTAACCCTAACGCTAACCTAACCCTAACCCTAACCCTACCCTAACCTAACCGTAACCCTTAACCTAACCCTAAACCTAACCCTAACCATAACCTAACCCTAACCCTAATCCTAACCCTAACCCTAACGCTAACCTACCCCTGACCCTACCCTAACCAAAGTCTAACCCTAACCCTAACCCTAAACCTAACCCTAACCCTAACCATAACCCTAACCCTTACCGTAATCCTAACCCGAACCCCAACCCTAACCCTAACCCTAACCCTAACCCTAACACTAACCCTAACCCTAACCCTAACCCTAACCCTAACCCTAACCCAAACCCTAACCCTAAACCTAACCGTAAAAAACCGAAACCTAACACTAAACGTAACCCTAACCGTATCCCTAACACTACCCGTAACCCAAACACTAACATAACCCTAACTCTAACCCTAAAACTAACACTAACCCTAGCTCTCACCTAACCGTAACCCTAACCCTAAACCTTACCCAAACCCTAACCCTAACCCTAACCCTAATCCCAACAGAAACCTAACCCTTGACATAAACCTAACCCGAACCCTAACCCTAAACCTTACCCTAACCCTAACCCTAA
>NW_028136877.1:142500-147500 GCF_965140915.1 Aythya marila | reverse complement strand
TAACCCTAACCCTAACCCAAACCCTAACCCTAACCCTAACCCTAACCCTAACCCTAACCCTAACCCTAACTCTAACTCTAAACCTACACCTAAACCTTAACCTAACCCTAACCCTAACCATAACAAAACCTAACCCTAACCGCAACCCTAAACCTAACCCTAAACCTAAACCTAACCATAACCGTGAACATAACCCAACACTAATCCTAGCACTAACCCTAAACCTAATCCTAACCCTTACCCTAAACCTAACCCTAAACCTAAACCTAACCCTAACCCTAAACCTAACCCTAACCCTTACCCTAAACCTAACCCTAACCCTAACCCAAGCCCTAAACCTAACCCTAAGCCTAAGCCTAAGCCTAAGCCTAACCCTAACCCTAACCGTAACCATAACATAAACGTAACCTTAACCCTAAACCTAACTCTAAACCTAACAGTAACCATAACCCTAACCCTAACCCTAACCCTTACCTAACCCTAAATCTAACTCAAAACTTAACCGTAACCCTAACCCTAAACCTAACCCTAATACTAACCCTAACCCTAAGCCTAAACCTAACCCTAAACCTAAAAATAACCCTAACCCTAAGACTAACAAAACCGTATTCCGAACCCGAAAACTAAGCCGAACCGTAATCCTAACCCTAATCCTAACGCTAACCCAAACCTAATCCTAATCCTAACCCTAACCCTAACCCTAACCCTAACCCTAACCCTAACCCTAACCCTAACCCTAACCCTAACCCTAACCCTAACCCTAACCCTAACCCTAACCCTAACCCTAACCCTAACCCTAAACCTAACCCTAACCCTAACCCTAACCCTAACCCTAACCCTAACCCTAACCCTAACCCTAACCCTAAACATAACCCTAACCCTAAACCTAACCCTAACCCTGACCCTAACCCTAACCCTAACCCTAACCCTACCCCTTACCCTAACAGTACACTAACCCTAACCCTAACCCTACCCGTAACCCTAAACCTAACCCTAACCCTAACCCTAACCCTAACCCTAACCCTAACCCTAACCCTAACCCTAACAAAACCCTATCCTAACCCAAAACCTAAGCCGAACCGTAATCCTAACACTAAACCTAACGTTAAACCTAAACGTGAACTTAACCCTAACCCTAACCCTAATCCTAACAGAACCCTAACCCTAACCCTAACGCTAACCCTAACAAAACCCTAACCCTAGCCCTAACCCTAAAAGAACACTAACCCTAACCCTAACCCCAACCCTAACCCTAAACCTAAACCTAGCCCTAACCCTACCCCTAACGAAACCCTAACCCTAAACCTAATGCTAACCCTCACAAAACCCTAACCCTAACCATAACCCTAACCCTTACTCTAACCCTAACCCTAACCCTAACACATCCAAAACCATAACCGTAACAATAAATGTATCACTAACTCTACACCTAACCGTAAACTTAACCCTAACCCTAAACCTTACCCTAACCCTAACCCTAACCCTGACCCTAACATAAACCTAACCCTAATCCTAAGCCTAAACCTAATCCGAACCCTAAACTTAACGCTAACCCTAACCCTAAACCTAATCGTAACCATAACCCTAACCGTTACCCTAACCCTAGCCCTAAACCTAACCCTAACCCTAACCCTAAACCTAACCCTAACCCTAACCCTAATCCTTAACCTAACCCTAACCCTAATATAAACTTAACCTTAAATCTCAACCTAAACCTAAACCTAACCCTAGCCGTAACCCTAACCCTAACCCTAAATCTTTCCCTAACCCTAACCCTAACCCTAAACCTAACAATAACCCTAATCTTAACCCTAAAAAAAAACAACACCTAAAACTAAACCTGACCCTAAACATAACCCTAAACCTAATCCTAACGCTAAACCTAAACCAAACCCTAACCCTAACCGTAACCCTAACTCTAAACCTAAGAGAAAACTAACGCTAACCCTAACCCTAACCCTAACCCTAATCCTAACCCTAACCCTAACCCTAACCCTAACTCTAACCCTAAGAGAACACTAACGCTAACCCTAACCCTAACCCTAACCCGAACCCTAACCTTAACCCTTACCCTAACCCTAACCCTAACCCTAAGAGATCACTAAACCTAACAATAACCCTAACCCTAAGAGAACGCTAACCATAACCCTCACCCTAAGCCTAACATTAACCGTAACCGTAACCCTAACCCTAACCGTGACCCTAAACCTAACCCTAACCCTAACCCTAAGAGAATACTAAACCTAACCCTAACCCTAAGAGAACACTAACCCTAAGAGAACACTAACCCTAACCCTAACCCTAACCCTAACCCTAACCCTAACCCTAACCCTAAGAGAACACTAACCCTAACCCTAACCCTAACCCTAAACTTAACACTAACCCTAACCCTATCCCGAACCCTAATCCTAACCCTAACCCTAAGAGAACCCTAACCATAACCCTAACCCTAAACCTAACCCTAACTCTAATCCTAACCCTAACCCTAACCCTAACCCTAACCCTAACCCTAACCCTAACCCTAACCCTAACCGTATCCCTAACCCTAACCCTAAGAGAACACTAACCCTAACCCTAACCCTAACCCTAAGAGAACCCTAACCCTAACCCTAAGAGAACACTAACCCTAACCCTAACCCTAACCCTAAGAGAACCCTAACCCTAACCCTAACCCTAACCGTAACCCTAAACCTAACCCTAACCCTAACCCTAACCCTAACGCTTACCCTAACTCTAACCCTAAGAGAACACTAACCCTCACCCTAACACTAACCCTAACCTTAAACCTAACCCTAACCCTAACCCTAACCCTAACCCTAACGCTAACCCTAAACCTAACCCTAACCCTAACCCTAACCCTAACCCTAACCCTAACCCTAACCCTAACCCTAACCCTAACCCTACGCGTAAGAGAACACTAACCCTAACCCTAACCCTAAAGCTAACTCTAACCCTAAGAGAACAATAACACTAACACTAACCATAACCGTAACCCTAACCCTAAGAGAACCCTAACCGTAACCATAAGAGAACACTAACCCTAACCCTTACCCTATCCCTAACCCTAAACCTAACCCTAACCCTAACCCTAAGAGAACCCTAACCGTAACCATAAGAGAACACTAACCCTAACCCTTACCCTAACCCTAACCCTAAACCTAATTCTAACCCTAACCCTAAGAGAACACTAACCCTAACCCTAACCCTAACCCTAGCCCTAACACTACCTTTAACGAAACCCTAACCCTAAACTTAACGCTAACCCTCACAATACCCTAACCCTTTCCATAACCCTAACCCTTACTCTAACCCTAACCCTAACCCTAACACATCCAAAACCATAACCGTAACAATAAATGTATCACAAACTCTACACCTAACCGTAAACTTAACCCTAACCCTAACCCTTACCCTAACCCTAACCCTAACCCTGACCCTAACATAAACCTAACCATAATCCTAAGCCTAAACCTAATCCGAAACCTAAATTTAACGCTAACCCTAACCCTAAACCTAATCGTAACCATAACCCTAACCGTAACTCTAACCCTAGCCCTAAACCTAACCCTAACCCTAACCCTAAACCTAACCCTAACCCTAACCCTAATCCTTAACCTAACCCTAACCCTAATATAAACTTAACCTTAAATCTCAACCGAAACCTAAACCTAACCCTAGCCGTAACCCTAACCCTAACCCTAAATCTTTCCCTAACCCTAACCCTAACCCTAACCTTAAACCTAACAATAACCCTAATCTTAATCCTAAAAAAAAAACAAAACCTAAAACTAAACCTGACCCTAAACATAACCCTAAACCTAATCCTAACGCTAAACCTAAACCAACCCCTAACCCTAACCGTAACCCTAACTCTAACCCTAAGAGAACACTAACGCTAACCCTAACCCTAACCCTAACCCTAACCCTAACCCTAACCCTAACCCTAACCCTAACTCTAACCCTAAGAGAACACTAACGCTAACCCGAACCCCAACCCTAACCCGAACCCTAACACTAAACCTAACCCTAACCCTAACCCTAACCCTAATCCTAACCCTAACCCTAACCCTAACCCTAACCCTAACCAAACCCTAACCCAAACCCTAACACTAACACTAACCCAAACCCAAACCCTAACCCTAACCCTAACCCTAACCCTAACCCTAACCCTAACCGTAACCCTAACCCTAATCCTAACCCTAACCCTAACCCTACCACTAACCCTAACCCTAACCCTTAACCTAACCCTAACCCTAACCCTAACCCTAAGAAAACCCTAAACCTAACCATAAGAGAACCCTAACCCTAACCCTAAGCCTAACCCTAACCCTAACCCTAAACCTAAACCTAACCCTAAACGTATCCCTAACCCTAACCCTAAGAGAACACTAACCCTGACCCTAACCCTAACCCTAAGAGAACCCTAACCCTAACCCTAAACCTAACCCTAACCCTAACCCTAACCCTAACCCTAACCCTAACCCTAACCCTAACTCTAAACCTAACCCTAATCCTAACCCTAACCCTAAGAGAACACTAACCCTAACCCTCACCCTAACCCTAACACTAACCCTAACCCTAACCCTAACCCTAACCCCAACCGTGACCCTAAACCTAACCCTAACCCTAACTCTAACTCTAAAACTACACCTAAACCTTAACCTAACCCTAACCCTAACCATAACAAAACCTAACCCTAACCGCAACCCTAACCCTAACCCTAAACCTAAACCTAAGCATAACCGTGAACATAACCCAACACTAATCCTAGCACTAACCCTAAACCTAACCCTAACCCTTACCCTAAACCTAACCCTAAACCTAAACCTAAACCTAAACCTAATCCTAAACCTAACCCTAACCCTAACCCTAACCCTAACCCAAGCCCTAAACCTAACCCTAAGCCTAAGCCTAAGCCTAACCCTAACCCTAACCCTAACCCTAACCATAACATAAACGTAAAATTAACCCTAAACCTAACTCTAAACCTAACAGTAACC
>NW_028136877.1:57500-60000 GCF_965140915.1 Aythya marila | reverse complement strand
CTAACCCTAACCCTAATCCTTAACCTAACCCTAACCCTAATATAAACTTAACCTTAAATCTCAACCGAAACCTAAACCTAACCCTAGCAGTAACCCTAACCCTAACCCTAAATCTTTCCCTAACCCTAACCCTAACCCTAACACTAAACCTAAAAATAACCCTAATCTTAATCCTAAAAAAAAAACAAAACCTAAACCTAAACCTGACCCTAAACATAACCCTAAACCTAATCCTAACGCTAAACCTAAACCAAACCCTAACCCTAACCCTAACCCTAACTCTAACCCTAAGAGAACACTAACGCTAACCCTAAACCTAACCCTAACCCTAACCCTAACCCTAACCCTAACCCTAACTCTAACCCTAAGAGAACACTAACGCTAACCCAAACCCTAACCCAAACCCTAACCCTAACCCGAACCCTAACCCTAAACCTAACCCTAACCCTAACCCAAACCCTAACCCAAACCCTAACCCTAACACTAACCCAAACCCAAACCCTAACCCTAACCCTAACCCTAACCCTAACCCTAACCCTAACCCTAACCCTAACCCTAACCGTAACCCTAACCCTAATCCTAACCCTAACCCTAACCGTACCCCTAACCCTAACCCTAACCCTAACCCTAACCCTAACCGTAAGACAACACTAACCCTAACCCTAACCCTAACACTAACCCTAAAACTAACCCTAACCCTAAACCTAACCCTTAACCTAACGCTAACCCTAACCCTAACCCTAAGAAAACCCTAACCCCAACCATAAGAGAACCCTAACCCTAAGCCTAACCCTAACCCTAACCCTAACCCTAACCCTAACCCTAAACCTAACCCTAAACGTATCCCTAACCCTAACCCTAAGAGAACACTAACCCTAACCCTAACCCTAACCCTAACCCTAACCCTAAGAGAACCCTAACCCTAACCCTAACCCTAACCCTTACCCTAACCCTAACCCTAACCCTAACCCTAACCCTAACCCTAACCCTAACCGTAACCCTAACCCTAACCCTAACGCGAACCCTAACCCTAACCCTAACTCTAAGTGTAAGAGAACACTAATCTTAACCCTAACCCTAACCCTAACCCTAAGAGAACACTAACCTTAAACCTAACCCTAACCCTAACCCTAAACCTAAGCCTAACCCTAAACCTAACCCTAACCATAACTCTAACCCGAACCCTAACCCTAACCCTAACTCTAACCCTAACCCTAACCCTAACCCTAACCCTAACCCTAACCGTGACCCTAAACCTAACCCTAACCCTAACTCTAACTCTAAACCTACACCTAAACCTTAACCTAACCCTAACCCTAACCATAACAAAACCTAACCCTAACCGCAACCCTAACCCTAACCCTAAACCTAAACCTAAGCATAACCGTGAACATAACCCAACACTAATCCTAGCACTAACCCTAAACCTAACCCTAACCCTTACCCTAAACCTAACCCTAAACCTAAACCTAAACCTAACCCTAACCCTAAACCTAACCCTAACCCTAACCCTAACCCTAACCCTAACCCTAACCCTAACCCTAACCCTAACCATAACATAAACGAAACCTTAACCCTAAACCTAACTCTAAACCTAACAGTAACCATAAACCTAAACCTAACCCTAATACTAACCCTAACCCTAAGCCTAAACCTAACCCTAAACCTAAAAATAACCCTAACCCTAAGACTAACAAAACCCTATTCCGAACCCGAAAACTAAGCCGAACCGTAATCCTAACCCTAATCCTAACACTAACCCAAACCTAATCCTAACCCTAACCCTAACCCTAACCCTAAGCCTAACCCTAACCCTAACCCTAACCTAACCCTAACCGTAAACCTAACCCTAACCCTAACCCTAACCCTAAACATAACACTAACCCTAAACCTAACCCTAAACCTGACCCTAACCCTAACCCTAACCCTAACCCTAACCCTACCCTTTACCCTAACAGTACACTAACCCTAACCCTAACACTACCCGTAACCCTAAACCTAACCCTAACCCTAACCCTAACCCTAACCCTAACCCTAACCCTAACCCTAACCCTAACAAAACTCTATCGCTAACCCAAAACCTAAGCCGAACCGTAATCCTAACACTAAACCTAACGTTAAACCTAAACGTGAACTTAACCCTAACCCTAACCCTAATCCTAACGGAACCCTAACCCTAACCCTAACGCTAACCCTAACAAAACCCTAACCATAGCCCTAACCCTAAAAGAACACTAACCCTAACCCTAACCCCAAACCAAACCCTAACCCTAAACCTAGCCCTAACCCTAACCCTAACGAAACCCTAACCCTAAACCTAACGCTAACCCTCACAAAACCCTAACCCTAACCATAACCCTAACCCTTACTCTAACCCTAACCCTAACCCTAACACATCCAAAACCATAACCGTAACAATAAATGTATCACTAACTCTACACCTAACCGTAAACTTAACCATAACCCTAACCCTTACACTAACCCTAACCCTAACCCTGAC
>NW_028136878.1:35000-53976 GCF_965140915.1 Aythya marila | reverse complement strand
GATTAGGAGAACATCAGGTAGGTTTAGGGTGTCTTTGGGGTGGATCTATGGTATTTGGGGTTTTCTTCTATTTTTTGGCGTGATCCTGTTCTTTTTTGGGGTGTTTTGGACGTGTTTTGGGGTCTCCGTTGGGTTTTGGAGAAGAGTAGGTGAGTTTAAGGTGGTATTGGGGGAAAGTTCATACGTTTTGTTTTTTTTTTTTTTTTTCTTCTGATCCTGTTCTTTTTTGGCGTTATTTTGACGTGTTTTGGGTTCTCTGATTGGTTTCATTGGGTTTTCCTTTGTCATCGTGATGGTAAAAGGTAAATTGTGGGTTTTGGAGAAATTCAGGTGAGTTTAAGGATTTTTGGGGGGTGGATCTATGGTTTTGGGGATTTTCTTTCGTTTTTGGGGGTGATCCTATTCTTTTTGTGGTGTTTTAGACGTGTTTTGGTGTCTCCGTTGGATCTTGTTGGGTTTTCCGTGGTTATCATGGTGGGAAAGGGTAAATTGCGGGTTTTGGAGAACTTCAGGTAGTTTTAATGGGACTTTTGGGGTGGATTCATGGTATTTGCGTTTTTCTTCTGTTTTTTTTTGGGGTGATCTTGTTCTTTTTTGGTGTGTTTTTGACATGTTTTGGGGTCTCCGTTGGGTTTCGTTGGGTTGTCGTTTGTCGTTAAGGTCAATGGGAGTGGATTGTGGGGTTTGGAGAAGATCAGGTGAGCTTAGGGTGGTTTTGGGGGGAAAATCACGGTTTTGTTTTTTTTTCTTCTGATCCAGTTCCTTTTTGGCGTGTTTTTGACGTGTTTTGGGGTCTCCGTTGGATTTTAGTTGGGTTCTTGTTGGTCATCAGTGTGGAAAATGGTAAATAGTTGGTTTTGGTGAACATCAGGTAGGTTTAGGGTGGTTTGGGGGTGCATCTATGGTATTTGGGGTATTCTTCTATTTTTTTTTTTTTTTTTTTTTTGTGGTGATCCTGTTCTTTTTTTTTGTGGTGTTTTGGACGTGTTTTGGGGTCTCTGTTGGGTTTCGTTGCGTTTTCCGTTGTCATCATGTTGGAAAATGGTAAATTGTGGGTTTTGGAGAACATCAGGTAGGTTAAGGGGGACGTTTGGGGTGGATTCATGGTATTTGGGGTTTTCTTTCGTTTTGGGGTGATCCTGTTCTTGTTTGGGGTGTTTTGGACGTGTTTTGGGGTCTCCGTTGGGTTTTGTTGTTTTCTTGTTGGGCGTTATGTTAAATAGGTGTGGATTGTGGGTTTTGGAGAACATCAGGCAGGTTTTAGTTTTTTGGGGGGTTATATCATGGTTTTTTTTTTTTTTTTAGGATCTGGGTTGATTTTTTTTTTTTTTTTTTTTTTTTTGATTCTCTGTTGTGTTTCGTTGGGTTTTCCGTGGTCATCATGGTGGAATGTGGTAAATTGTGGGTTTTGCAGAACATCAGGTAGGTTTAGAGTGGTTTTGGGGTGTATCTATGGATTTGGTGGATTTTCTTCCAGTTTTGGGGGTGATGCCGATATTTTTTGGGGTGTTTTTGACGTGTTTTGGGGTCTCTGTTGGGTTTTGTTTGGTTCTCGTTTGTCATCATGGTCGAAAAGGGTAAATTGTGGGTTTTGGAGAACATCAGGTAGGTTTAGGGTGGTTTTGGGGTGGATCTATGGTTTTGGGGGATTTTCTTCCAGTTTTGGGGTGATGCCGATATTTTTGGTGGTGTTTTTGACGTGTTTTGGGGTCTCCGTTAGGTTTTGTTGGGTTCTTGTTTGTCATTATGTTGAATAGGTGTGGATTGTGGGTTTTGCAGAACATCAGGTAGGTTTAAGGGTTTTTTTAGGGTTAAATCATGGCTTTTTATTTATTTATTTATTTATTTTTTAGGATCTGGGTTGATTTTGGTGTGTTTTTGACGTGTTTTGGGGTCTCCGTTTGGTTTCCCGTGGTCATCATGGTGGAAAAGTGTAAATTGCTGTTTTTGGAGAACTTCAGGTAGGTTTAGGGGGACTTTTCGCGTGGATTCATGGTATTTGGGGTTTTCTTCTTTTTTGGAGAGTGATCCTCTCCTTTCTTCGGGTGATTTTGAAGTGTTTTGGGGTTTCCGTTGCGTTTTGTTGAGTTCCTAATGTGTTTTATGGTGGTTGGGAGTGTGCTTTGGGATTAGGAGAACATCAGGTAGGTTTAGAGTGTCTTTGGGGTGGATCTATGGTATTTGGGGTTTTCTTCTATTTTTTGGCGTGATCCTGTTCTTTTTTGGGGTGTTTTGGACGTGTTTTGGGGTCTCCGTTGGGTTTTGTTGTGTTCTTGTTGGTCATTATGTTAAATAGGTGTGGATTGTGGGTTTTGGAGAACATCAGGTAGGTTTAGGGTGCTTTTGGGGTGTATCTATGGTTTTGGTGGATTTTCTTCCAGTTTTGGGGGTGATGCCGATATTTTTTTGGGGTGTTTTTGACGTTTTTTGGGGTCTCCGTTGGGTTTTGTTGGGTTCTCGTTGGTCATCATGGTGGAAAATGGTAAATTGTGGATTTGGAGAACATCAGGTAGGTTTAGGGTGGTTTTGGGGTGGATCTATGGTTTTGGCGGATTTTCTTCCAGATTTGGGGGTGATGCCGATATTTTTTGGGGTGTTTTTGACGTGTTTTGGGGTCTCCATTAGGTTTTGTTGGGTTCTTGTTTGTCATTATGTTAAATAGGAGTGGATTGTGGGTTTTGCAGAACATCAGGTAGGTTTAAGGGTTTTTTTAGGGTTAAATCATGGCTTTTTTTTTTTTTTTTAGCATCTGTGTTGATTTTGGTGTGTTTTTGACGTGTTTTGGGGTCTCCGTTGGGTTTCGTTGGGTTTTCCGTGGTCATCATGGTGGAAAAGGGTAAATTGCTGTTTTTGGAGAACTTCAGGTAGGTTTAGGGGGACTTTTCGCGTGGATTCATGGTATTTGGGGTTTTCTTCTTTTTTGGAGAGTGATCCTCTCCTTTCTTCGGGTGATTTTGAAGTGTTTTGGGGTTTCCGTTGCATTTTGTTGAGTTCCTAATGTGTTTTATGGTGGTTGGGAGTGTGCTTTGGGATTAGGAGAACATCAGGTAGGTTTAGGGTGTCTTTGGGGTGGATCTATGGTATTTGGGGTTTTCTTCTATTTTTTGGCGTGATCCTGTTCTTTTTTGGGGTGTTTTGGACGTGTTTTGGGGTCTCCGTTGGGTTTTGTTGTGTTCTTGTTGGTCATTATGTTAAATAGGTGTGGATTGTGGGTTTTGGAGAACATCAGGTAGGTTTAGGGTGGTTTTGGGGTGTATCTATGGTTTTGGTGGATTTTCTTCCAGTTTTGGGGGTGATGCCGATATTTTTGGTGGTGTTTTTGACGTTTTTTGGGGTCTCCGTTGGGTTTTGTTGGGTTCTCGTTGGTCATCATGGTGGAAAATGGTAAATTGTGGATTTGGAGAACATCAGGTAGGTTTAGGGTGGTTTTGGGGTGGATCTATGGTTTTGGCGGATTTTCTTCCAGATTTGGGGGTGATGCCGATATTTTTTGGGGTGTTTTTGACGTGTTTTGGGGTCTCCATTAGGTTTTGTTGGGTTCTTGTTTGTCATTATGTTAAATAGGAGTGGATTGTGGGTTTTGCAGAACATCAGGTAGGTTTAAGGGTTTTTTTAGGGTTAAATCATGGCTTTTTTTTTTTTTTTTTTTTTTTTTTTTTTTTTTTTTTAGCATCTGTGTTGATTTTGGGGTGTTTTTGATGTGTTTTGGGGTCTCCGTTGGGTTTCGTTGGGTTTTCCGTGGTCATCATGGTGGAAAAGGGTAAATTGCTGTTTTTGGAGAACTTCAGGTAGGTTTAGGGGGACTTTTCGCGTGGATTCATGGTATTTGGGGTTTTCTTCTTTTTTGGAGAGTGATCCTCTTCTTTATTCGGGTGATTTTGAAGTGTTTTGGGGTTTCCGTTGCGTTTTGTTGAGTTCCTAATGTGTTTTATGGTGGTTGGGAGTGTGCTTTGGGATTAGGAGAACATCAGGTAGGTTTAGGGTGTCTTTGGGGTGGATCTATGGTATTTGGGGTTTTCTTCTATTTTTTGGCGTGATCCTGTTCTTTTTTGGGGTGTTTTGGACGTGTTTTGGGGTCTCCGTTGGGTTTTGTTGTGTTCTTGTTGGTCATTATGTTAAATAGGTGTGGATTGTGGGTTTTGGAGAACATCAGGTAGGTTTAGGGTGGTTTTGGGGTGGATCTATGGTTTTGGGGGATTTTCTTCCAGTTTTGGGGGTGATGCCGATATTTTTGGTGGTGTTTTTGACGTGTTTTGGGGTCTCCGTTAGGTTTTGTTGGGTTCTTGTTTGTCATTATGTTGAATAGGTGTGGATTGTGGGTTTTGCAGAACATCAGGTAGGTTTAAGGGTTTTTTTAGGGTTAAATCATGGCTTTTTATTTATTTATTTATTTATTTATTAGGATCTGGGTTGATTTTGGTGTGTTTTTGACGTGTTTTGGGGTCTCCGTTTGGTTTCCCGTGGTCATCATGGTGGAAAAGTGTAAATTGCTGTTTTTGGAGAACTTCAGGTAGGTTTAGGGGACTTTTCGCGTGGATTCATGGTATTTGGGGTTTTCTTCTTTTTTGGAGAGTGATCCTCTCCTTTCTTCGGGTGATTTTGAAGTGTTTTGGGGTTTCCGTTGCGTTTTGTTGAGTTCCTAATGTGTTTTATGGTGGTTGGGAGTGTGCTTTGGGATTAGGAGAACATCAGGTAGGTTTAGAGTGTCTTTGGGGTGGATCTATGGTATTTGGGGTTTTCTTCTATTTTTTGGCGTGATCCTGTTCTTTTTTGGGTGTTTTGGACGTGTTTTGGGGTCTCCGTTGGGTTTTGTTGTGTTCTTGTTGGTCATTATGTTAAATAGGTGTGGATTGTGGGTTTTGGAGAACATCAGGTAGGTTTAGGGTGCTTTTGGGGTGTATCTATGGTTTTGGTGGATTTTCTTCCAGTTTTGGGGGTGATGCCGATATTTTTTGGGGTGTTTTTGACGTTTTTTGGTGTCTCCGTTGGGTTTTGTTGGGTTCTCGTTGGTCATCATGGTGGAAAATGGTAAATTGTGGATTTGGAGAACATCAGGTAGGTTTAGGGTGGTTTTGGGGTGGATCTATGGTTTTGGGGGATTTTCTTCCAGATTTGGGGGTGATGCCGATATTTTTTGGGGTGTTTTTGACGTGTTTTGGGGTCTCCATTAGGTTTTGTTGGGTTCTTGTTTGTCATTATGTTAAATAGGAGTGGATTGTGGGTGTTGCAGAACATCAGGTAGGTTTAAGGGTTTTTTTAGGGTTAAATCATGGCTTTTTTTTTTTTTTTTTTTTTTTTTAGGATCTGGGTTGATTTTGGTGTGTTTTTGACGTGTTTTGGGGTCTCCGTTGGGTTTCGTTGGGTTTTCCGTGGTCATCATGGTGGAAAAGGGTAAATTGCTGTTTTTGGAGAACTTCAGGTAGGTTTAGGGGGACTTTTCCCGTGGATTCATGGTATTTGGGGTTTTCTTCTTTTTTGGAGAGTGATCCTCTCCTTTCTACGGGTGATTTTGAAGTGTTTTGGGGTTTCCGTTGCGTTTTGTTGAGTTCCTAATGTGTTTTATGGTGGTTGGGAGTGTGCTTTGGGATTAGGAGAACATCAGGTAGGTTTAGGGTGTCTTTGGGGTGGATCTATGGTATTTGGGGTTTTCTTCTAGTTTTTGGCGTGATCCTGTTCTTTTTTGGGGTGTTTTGGACGTGTTTTGGGGTCTCCGTTGGGTTTTGTTGTGTTCTTGTTGGTCATTATGTTAAATAGGTGTGGATTGTGGGTTTTGGAGAACATCAGGTAGGTTTAGGGTGCTTTTGGGGTGTATCTATGGTTTTGGTGGATTTTCTTCCAGTTTTGGGGGTGATGCCGATATTTTTTGGGGTGTTTTTGACGTTTTTTGGGGTCTCCGTTGGGTTTTGTTGGGTTCTCGTTGGTCATCATGGTGGAAAATGGTAAATTGTGGATTTGGAGAACATCAGGTAGGTTTAGGGTGGTTTTGGGGTGGATCTATGGTTTTGGCGGATTTTCTTCCAGATTTGGGGGTGATGCCGATATTTTTTGGGGTGTTTTTACGTGTTTTGGGGTCTCCATTAGGTTTTGTTGGGTTCTTGTTTGTCATTATGTTAAATAGGAGTGGATTGTGGGTTTTGCAGAACATCAGGTAGGTTTAAGGGTTTTTTTAGGGTTAAATCATGGCATTTTTTTTTTTTTTTTTTAGGATCTGGGTTGATTTTGGTGTGTTTGACGTGTTTTGGGGTCTCCGTTGGGTTTTGTTGGGTTTTCCGTGGTCATCATGGTGGAAAAGGGTAAATTGCTGTTTTTGGAGAACTTCAGGTAGGTTTAGGGGGACTTTTCGCGTGGAGTCATGGTATTTGGGGTTTTCTTCTTTTTTGGAGAGTGATCCTCTCCTTTCTTCGGGTGATTTTGAAGTGTTTTGGGGTTTCCGTTGCGTTTTGTTGAGTTCCCTAATGTGTTTTATGGTGGTTGGGAGTGTGCTTTGGGATTAGGAGAACATCAGGTAGGTTTAGGGTGTCTTTGGGGTGGATCTATGGTATTTGGGGTTTTCTTCTATTTTTTGGCGTGATCCTGTTCTTTTTCGGGGTGTTTTGGACGTGTTTTGGGGTCTCCGTTGGGTTTTGTTGTGTTCTTGTTGGTCATTATGTTAAATAGGTGTGGATTGTGGGTTTTGGAGAACATCAGGTAGGTTTAGGGTGCTTTTGGGGTGTATCTATGGTTTTGGTGGATTTTCTTCCAGTTTTGGGGGTGATGCCGATATTTTTTGGGGTGTTTTTGACGTTTTTTGGGGTCTCCGTTGGGTTTTGTTGGGTTCTCGTTGGTCATCATGGTGGAAAATAGTAAATTGTGGATTTGGAGAACATCAGGTAGGTTTAGGGTGGTTTTGGGGTGGATCTATGGTTTTGGCGGATTTTCTTCCAGATTTGGGGGTGATGCCGATATTTTTTGGGGTGTTTTTGACGTGTTTTGGGGTCTCCATTAGGTTTTGTTGGGTTCTTGTTTGTCATTATGTTAAATAGGAGTGGATTGTGGGTTTTGCAGAACATCAGGTAGGTTTAAGGGTTTTTTTAGGGTTAAATCATGGCTTTTTTTTTTTTTTTTAGCATCTGTGTTGATTTTGGTGTGTTTTTGACGTGTTTTGGGGTCTCCGTTGGGTTTCGTTGGGTTTTCCGTGGTCATCATGGTGGAAAAGGGTAAATTGCTGTTTTTGGAGAACTTCAGGTAGGTTTAGGGGGACTTTTCGCGTGGATTCATGGTATTTGGGGTTTTCTTCTTTTTTGGAGAGTGATCCTCTCCTTTCTTCGGGTGATTTTGAAGTGTTTTGGGGTTTCCGTTGCATTTTGTTGAGTTCCTAATGTGTTTTATGGTGGTTGGGAGTGTGCTTTGGGATTAGGAGAACATCAGGTAGGTTTAGGGTGTCTTTGGGGTGGATCTATGGTATTTGGGGTTTTCTTCTATTTTTTGGCGTGATCCTGTTCTTTTTTGGGGTGTTTTGGACGTGTTTTGGGGTCTCCGTTGGGTTTTGTTGTGTTCTTGTTGGTCATTATGTTAAATAGGTGTGGATTGTGGGTTTTGGAGAACATCAGGTAGGTTTAGGGTGGTTTTGGGGTGTATCTATGGTTTTGGTGGATTTTCTTCCAGTTTTGGGGGTGATGCCGATATTTTTTGGGGTGTTTTTGACGTTTTTTGGGGTCTCCGTTGGGTTTTGTTGGGTTCTCGTTGGTCATCATGGTGGAAAATGGTAAATTGTGGATTTGGAGAACATCAGGTAGGTTTAGGGTGGTTTTGGGGTGGATCTATGGTTTTGGCGGATTTTCTTCCAGATTTGGGGGTGATGCCGATATTTTTTGGGGTGTTTTTGACGTGTTTTGGGGTCTCCATTAGGTTTTGTTGGGTTCTTGTTTGTCATTATGTTAAATAGGAGTGGATTGTGGGTTTTGCAGAACATCAGGTAGGTTTAAGGGTTTTTTTAGGGTTAAATCATGGCTTTTTTTTTTTTTTTTTTTTTTTTTTTTTTTTATTTAGCATCTGTGTTGATTTTGGGGTGTTTTTGATGTGTTTTGGGGTCTCCGTTGGGTTTCGTTGGGTTTTCCGTGGTCATCATGGTGGAAAAGGGTAAATTGCTGTTTTTGGAGAACTTCAGGTAGGTTTAGGGGGACTTTTCGCGTGGATTCATGGTATTTGGGGTTTTCTTCTTTTTTGGAGAGTGATCCTCTTCTTTATTCGGGTGATTTTGAAGTGTTTTGGGGTTTCCGTTGCGTTTTGTTGAGTTCCTAATGTGTTTTATGGTGGTTGGGAGTGTGCTTTGGGATTAGGAGAACATCAGGTAGGTTTAGGGTGTCTTTGGGGTGGATCTATGGTATTTGGGGTTTTCTTCTATTTTTTGGCGTGATCCTGTTCTTTTTTGGGGTGTTTTGGACGTGTTTTGGGGTCTCCGTTGGGTTTTGTTGTGTTCTTGTTGGTCATTATGTTAAATAGGTGTGGATTGTGGGTTTTGGAGAACATCAGGTAGGTTTAGGGTGCTTTTGGGGTGTATCTATGGTTTTGGTGGATTTTCTTCCAGTTTTGGGGGTGATGCCGATATTTTTTGGGGTGTTTTTGACGTTTTTTGGTGTCTCCGTTGGGTTTTGTTGGGTTCTCGTTGGTCATCATGGTGGAAAATGGTAAATTGTGGATTTGGAGAACATCAGGTAGGTTTAGGGTGGTTTTGGGGTGGATCTATGGTTTTGGCGGATTTTCTTCCAGATTTGGGGGTGATGCCGATATTTTTTGGGGTGTTTTTACGTGTTTTGGGGTCTCCATTAGGTTTTGTTGGGTTCTTGTTTGTCATTATGTTAAATAGGAGTGGATTGTGGGTTTTGCAGAACATCAGGTAGGTTTAAGGGTTTTTTTAGGGTTAAATCATGGCATTTTTTTTTTTTTTTTTTTTTTTTTTTAGGATCTGGGTTGATTTTGGTGTGTTTTTGACGTGTTTTGGGGTCTCCGTTGGGTTTCGTTGGGTTTTCCGTGGTCATCATGGTGGAAAAGGGTAAATTGCTGTTTTTGGAGAACTTCAGGTAGGTTTAGGGGGACTTTTCGCGTGGATTCATGGTATTTGGGGTTTTCTTCTTTTTTGGAGAGTGATCCTCTCCTTTCTTCGGGTGATTTTGAAGTGTTTTGGGGTTTCCGTTGCGTTTTGTTGAGTTCCTAATGTGTTTTATGGTGGTTGGGAGTGTGCTTTGGGATTAGGAGAACATCAGGTAGGTTTAGGGTGTCTTTGGGGTGGATCTATGGTATTTGGGGTTTTCTTCTATTTTTTGGCGTGATCCTGTTCTTTTTTGGGGTGTTTTGGACGTGTTTTGGGGTCTCCGTTGGGTTTTGGAGAAGAGTAGGTGAGTTTAAGGTGGTATTGGGGGAAAGTTCATACGTTTTGTTTTTTTTTTTTTTTTCTTCTGATCCTGTTCTTTTTTGGCGTTATTTTGACGTGTTTTGGGTTCTCCGATTGGTTTCATTGGGTTTTCCTTTGTCATCGTGATGGTAAAAGGTAAATTGTGGGTTTTGGAGAAATTCAGGTGAGTTTAAGGATTTTTGGGGGGTGGATCTATGGTTTTGGGGATTTTCTTTCGTTTTTGGGGGTGATCCTATTCTTTTTGTGGTGTTTTAGACGTGTTTTGGTGTCTCCGTTGGATCTTGTTGGGTTTTCCGTGGTTATCATGGTGGGAAAGGGTAAATTGCGGGTTTTGGAGAACTTCAGGTAGTTTTAATGGGACTTTTGGGGTGGATTCATGGTATTTGCGTTTTTCTTCTGTTTTTTTTTGGGGTGATCTTGTTCTTTTTTGGTGTGTTTTTGACATGTTTTGGGGTCTCCGTTGGGTTTCGTTGGGTTGTCGTTTGTCGTTAAGGTCAATGGGAGTGGATTGTGGGGTTTGGAGAAGATCAGGTGAGCTTAGGGTGGTTTTGGGGGGAAAATCACGGTTTTGTTTTTTTTTCTTCTGATCCAGTTCCTTTTTGGCGTGTTTTTGACGTGTTTTGGGGTCTCCGTTGGATTTTAGTTGGGTTCTTGTTGGTCATCAGTGTGGAAAATGGTAAATAGTTGGTTTTGGTGAACATCAGGTAGGTTTAGGGTGGTTTGGGGGTGCATCTATGGTATTTGGGGTATTCTTCTATTTTTTTTTTTTTTTTTTTTTTTTTTTTTGTGGTGATCCTGTTCTTTTTTTTTGTGGTGTTTTGGACGTGTTTTGGGGTCTCTGTTGGGTTTCGTTGCGTTTTCCGTTGTCATCATGTTGGAAAATGGTAAATTGTGGGTTTTGGAGAACATCAGGTAGGTTAAGGGGGACGTTTGGGGTGGATTCATGGTATTTGGGGTTTTCTTTCGTTTTGGGGTGATCCTGTTCTTGTTTGGGGTGTTTTGGACGTGTTTTGGGGTCTCCGTTGGGTTTTGTTGTTTTCTTGTTGGGCGTTATGTTAAATAGGTGTGGATTGTGGGTTTTGGAGAACATCAGGCAGGTTTTAGTTTTTTGGGGGGTTATATCATGGTTTTTTTTTTTTTTTTAGGATCTGGGTTGATTTTTTTTTTTTTTTTTTTTTTTGATTCTCTGTTGTGTTTCGTTGGGTTTTCCGTGGTCAT
The DNA here is from genome assembly GCF_965140915.1 of Aythya marila. Classification (NCBI taxonomy): domain Eukaryota; kingdom Metazoa; phylum Chordata; class Aves; order Anseriformes; family Anatidae; genus Aythya; species Aythya marila. Next base: position 43,367 of record NW_028136878.1, on the reverse strand, counting down.
CATGGTGGAATGTGGTAAATTGTGGGTTTTGCAGAACATCAGGTAGGTTTAGAGTGGTTTTGGGGTGTATCTATGGATTTGGTGGATTTTCTTCCAGTTTTGGGGGTGATGCCGATATTTTTTGGGGTGTTTTTGACGTGTTTTGGGGTCTCTGTTGGGTTTTGTTTGGTTCTCGTTTGTCATCATGGTCGAAAAGGGTAAATTGTGGGTTTTGGAGAACATCAGGTAGGTTTAGGGTGGTTTTGGGGTGGATCTATGGTTTTGGGGGATTTTCTTCCAGTTTTGGGGGTGATGCCGATATTTTTGGTGGTGTTTTTGACGTGTTTTGGGGTCTCCGTTAGGTTTTGTTGGGTTCTTGTTTGTCATTATGTTGAATAGGTGTGGATTGTGGGTTTTGCAGAACATCAGGTAGGTTTAAGGGTTTTTTTAGGGTTAAATCATGGCTTTTTATTTATTTATTTATTTATTTTTTAGGATCTGGGTTGATTTTGGTGTGTTTTTGACGTGTTTTGGGGTCTCCGTTTGGTTTCCCGTGGTCATCATGGTGGAAAAGTGTAAATTGCTGTTTTTGGAGAACTTCAGGTAGGTTTAGGGGGACTTTTCGCTTGGATTCATGGTATTTGGGGTTTTCTTCTTTTTTGGAGAGTGATCCTCTCCTTTCTTCGGGTGATTTTGAAGTGTTTTGGGGTTTCCGTTGCGTTTTGTTGAGTTCCTAATGTGTTTTATGGTGGTTGGGAGTGTGCTTTGGGATTAGGAGAACATCAGGTAGGTTTAGGGTGTCTTTGGGGTGGATCTATGGTATTTGGGGTTTTCTTCTATTTTTTGGCATGAACCTGTTCTTTTTTGGGGTGTTTTGGACGTGTTTTGGGGTCTCCATTGGGTTTCGTTGGGTTCTCGTTGGTCGTTAAGTTAAATGGGAGTGGATTGTGGGTTTTGGAGAAGAGTAGGTGAGTTTAAGGTGGTATTGGGGGAAATTTCATACGTTTTTTTTTTTTTTTTTTTTTTTTCTTCTGATCCTGTTCTTTTTTGGCGTTATTTTGACGTGTTTTGGGTTCTCCGATTGGTTTCTTTGGGTTTTCCTTTGTCATCGTGGTGGTAAAAGGTAAATTGTGGGTTTTGGAGAAATTCAGGTGAGTTTAAGGATTTTTGGGGGGTGGATCTATGGTTTTGGGGATTTTCTTTCGTTTTTGGGGGTGATCCTATTCTTTTTGTGGTGTTTTTGAAGTGTTTTGGTGTCTCCGTTGGATCTTGTTGGGTTTTCTGTGGTTATCATGGTGGGAAAGGGTAAATTGCGGGTTTTGGAGAACTTCAGGTAGTTTTAATGGGACTTTTGGGGTGGATTCATGGTATTTGGGGTTTTCTTCTTTTTTGTAGAGTGATCCTCTCCTTTCTTCGGGTGATTTTGAAGTGTTTTGGGGTTTCCGTTGCGTTTTGTTGAGTTCCTAATGTGTTTTATGGTGGTTGGGAGTGTGGTTTGGGATTAGGAGAACATCAGGTAGGTTTAGGGTGTCTTTGGGGTGGATCTATGGTATTTGGGGTTTTCTTCTATTTTTTGGCGTGATCCTGTTCTTTTTTGGGGTGTTTTGGACGTGTTTTGGGGTCTCCGTTGGGTTTTGTTGTTTTCTTGTTGGTCATTATGTTAAATAGGTGTGGATTGTGGGTTTTGGAGAACATCAGGTAGGTTTTAGTTTTTTTGGGGGTTATATCATGTTTTTTTTTTTTTAGGATCTGGGTTGATTTTTTTTTTTTTTTTTTTTTTTTTTTGGTTTTCTGTTTTGTTTCGTTGGGTTTTTTGTGGTCATCATGGTGGAAAAGGGTAAATTGTGGGTTTTGGAGAACATCAGGTAGGTTTAGTGTGGTTTGGGGGTGCATCTATGGTATTTGGGGTTTTCTTCTGTTTTTTTTTGGGGTGATCCTGTTCTTTTTTTTGTGGTGTTTTGGACGTGTTTTGGGGTCTCTGTTGGGTTTCGTTGCGTTTTCCGTTGTCATCATGTTGGAAAATGGTAAATTGTGGGTTTTGTAGAACATCAGGTAGGTTAAGGGGGACGTTTGGGGTGGATTCATGGTATTTGGGGTTTTCTTTCGTTTTGGGGTGATCCTGTTCTTGTTTGGGGTGTTTTGGATGTGTTTTGGGGTCTCCGTTGGGTTTTGTTGTTTTCTTGTTGGGCGTTATGTTAAATAGGTGTGGATTGTGGGTTTTGGAGAACATCAGGTAGGTTTTAGTTTTTTGGGGGGTTATATCATGTTTTTTTTTTTTTTTTTAGGATCTGGGTTGATTTTTTTTTTTTTTTTTTTTTTGATTCTCTGTTGTGTTTCTTTCGGTTTTCCGTGGTCATCATGGTGGAAAGTGGTAAATTGTGGGTTTTGGAGAACATCAGGTAGGTTTAGAGTGGTTTTGGGGTGTATCTATGGATTTGGTGGATTTTCTTCCAGTTTTGGGGGTGATGCCGATATTTTTTGGGGTGTTTTTGACGTTTTTTGGTGTCTCCGTTGGGTTTTGTTGGGTTCTCATTGGTCATCATGGTGGAAAATGGTAAATTGTGGATTTGGAGAACATCAGGTAGGTTTAGGGTGGTTTTGGGGTGGATCTATGGTTTTGGCGGATTTTCTTCCAGATTTGGGGGTGATGCCGATATTTTTTGGGGTGTTTTTGACGTGTTTTGGGGTCTCCATTAGGTTTTGTTGGGTTCTTGTTTGTCATTATGTTAAATAGGAGTGGATTGTGGGTGTTGCAGAACATCAGGTAGGTTTAAGGGTTTTTTTAGGGTTAAATCATGGCTTTTTTTTTTTTTTTTTTTTTTTTTTTTTTAGGATCTGGGTTGATTTTGGTGTGTTTTTGACGTGTTTTGGGGTCTCCGTTGGGTTTCGTTGGGTTTTCCGTGGTCATCATGATGGAAAAGTGTAAATTGTGGGTTTTGGAGAACTTCAGATAGGTTTAGGGGGACTTTTCGCGTGGATTCATGGTATTTGGGGTTTTCTTCTTTTTTGGAGAGTGATCCTCTCCTTTCTTCGGGTGATTTTGAAGTGTTTTGGGGTTTCCGTTGCGTTTTGTTGAGTTCCTAATGTGTTTTATGGTGGTTGGGAGTGTGCTTTGGGATTAGGAGAACATCAGGTAGGTTTAGGGTGTCTTTGGGGTGGATCTATGGTATTTGGGGTTTTCTTCTATTTTTTGGCGTGATCCTGTCCTTATTTGGGTTGTTTTGGACGTGTTTTGGGGTCTCCGTTGGGTTTTGTTGTGTTCTTGTTGGTCATTATGTTAAATAGGTGTGGATTGTGGGTTTTGGAGAACATCAGGTAGGTTTAGGGTGCTTTTGGGGTAGATCTATGGTATTCAGTTTTTTTTTTTTTCTGGGGGTGGTGATTCATGGTATTTGGGGTTTTCTTCTATTTTTTGGCGTGATCCTGTTCTTTTTTGGGGTGTTTTTGACGTGTTTTGGGGTCTCCGTTGGGTTTCGTTTTGTTTACCGTTGTCATCGTGGTGGTAAAAGGTAAATTGTGGGTTTTGGAGAAATTCAGGTGAGTTTAAGGATTTTTGGGGGGTGGATCTATGGTTTTGGGGATTTTCTTTCGTTTTTGGGGGTGATCCTATTCTTTTTGTGGTGTTTTAGACGTGTTTTGGTGTCTCCGTTGGATCTTGTTGGGTTTTCCGTGGTTATCATGGTGGGAAAGGGTAAATTGCGGGTTTTGGAGAACTTCAGGTAGTTTTAATGGGACTTTTGGGGTGGATTCATGGTATTTGCGTTTTTCTTCTGTTTTTTTTTGGGGTGATCTTGTTCTTTTTTGGTGTGTTTTTGACATGTTTTGGGGTCTCCGTTGGGTTTCGTTGGGTTGTCGTTTGTCGTTAAGGTCAATGGGAGTGGATTGTGGGGTTTGGAGAAGATCAGGTGAGCTTAGGGTGGTTTTGGGGGGAAAATCACGGTTTTGTTTTTTTTTCTTCTGATCCAGTTCCTTTTTGGCGTGTTTTTGACGTGTTTTGGGGTCTCCGTTGGATTTTAGTTGGGTTCTTGTTGGTCATCAGTGTGGAAAATGGTAAATAGTTGGTTTTGGTGAACATCAGGTAGGTTTAGGGTGGTTTGGGGGTGCATCTATGGTATTTGGGGTATTCTTCTATTTTTTTTTTTTTTTTTTTTTTTTTTTTTGTGGTGATCCTGTTCTTTTTTTTTTGTGGTGTTTTGGACGTGTTTTGGGGTCTCTGTTGGGTTTCGTTGCGTTTTCCGTTGTCATCATGTTGGAAAATGGTAAATTGTGGGTTTTGGAGAACATCAGGTAGGTTAAGGGGGACGTTTGGGGTGGATTCATGGTATTTGGGGTTTTCTTTCGTTTTGGGGTGATCCTGTTCTTGTTTGGGGTGTTTATAACGTGTTTTGGGGTCTCTGTTGGGTTTTGTGTGGTTCGTAATTGTTTTTACAGTTCTCTGGAGTGGACTTTGGGATTTGTAGAACCTTAGGTAGGTTTAGGGGGACTTTTGGGATGGATCTATGATTTTTGGGCGTTTTCTTTCGTTTTTGGGGTGATCCTTTTCTTTTTGGGGTTGTTTTTGATGTGTTTTGTGGTCTCCGTTTTGTTTTTTTTGGTTCTCGGTCATCATGGTGGAAAAGGGTAAATTGTGGGTTTTGGAGAACATCAGGTGATTTTAAGGATTTTTGGGGCGTGAATCTATGATTTGGGAGATTTCTTCTGTTTTTGTTTTTTTTTTTTTTTTTTTTTTTTTTTTTTAGGGTTATCTTCTTTTTTTGGGGTGGTCCCGTTCTTTATTTGTTGTTTTATTCAGTTTTCTGTTGTCATCGTGGTGGAAAAGGGTAAATTGCGGGTTTTGTAGAACTTCAGGTAGGTTTAGGGGGACCTTTGGTGCGGATTCATGGTATTTGGCGTTTTCTTCTGTTTTTTGGGGTGATCCTGTTCTGTTTTGTGGTGTTTTTGACGTGTTTTGTGGTCTCCATTGGATTTCGTTGGGTTCTCGTTGGTCGTTAAGGTAAAAGGGAGTGAATTGTGGGTTTTTGAGAAGATTAGTTGAGTTTAGGGTGGTATTGGGGGAAAATTCATAATTTATTTTAGTTTTATTTTTTTTTTTTCTTCTGATCCAGTTCTTTTTTGGCGTTATTTTGACGTGTTTTGGGGTCTCTGATTGGTTTCGTTGGGTTTTCCTTTGACATCGTGGTGGAAAAAGAGAAATTGTGGTTTTTGGAGAACTTCAGGTAGGTTTAGGGGGACTTTTGGGGCAGATTCATGGTTTTGGGGGTTTTCTTCTGTTTTTTTTTTTTTTTTTTTGCCTGGTCCCGTTCTTTTTTGGGAAGCTTCTGAGGTGTTTGGGGTTGTCCGTTGGGCTTTGTTGGGTTCTCGGTCATCATGGTGGAAAAGGGTAAATTGTGGGTTTTGGAGAACATCAGGTAGGTTAAGGGGGACGTTTGGGGTAAACCCTAACCCTAACGCTAATCCTTAACCTAACCCTAAAACTAACCCTAACCCATACCCTAAACCTAACCCAAACCCTTACCCTAACCCTAACCCTAACCGTAACCCTAACCCTAACCCTAACCCTAACCCTTACCCTTACCCTAACCCTAACACTAACCTTAACCCTAACCCTAACCCTAACCCAAACCCTAACCCTAACCCTAACCATAACCCTAACACTAACCCTAACCCTAAGCCTAAGAGAACACTAACCCTAACCCTAACCCTAAACCTAACCCTAACCCTAACCCTAACCCTAACCCTAACCCTAACCGTAAACCTAAGCCCAACCCTAACCCTAACCCTAACCCTAACCCTAACCCTAACCCTAACCCTAACCCTAACCCTAACCCTAATCCTAACCCTAACCCTAACCCTAACCCTAACCCTAACAAGAGAACACTAACCCTAACCCTAACCCTAACCCTAACCCTTAGCCTAAACCTAACCCTAACCCTAACCCTAACCCTAAGAGAACACTAACCCTAACCCTAACCCTAACCCTAAGAGAACCCTAACCCTAACCCTAACACTAAGCCTAACCCTAATTGAAACCCTTTCCCTTAATCTATCCCTAACCCTAACCCTAACCGTAAATCTAAGAGAACACTAACACTAACCCTAACACTAACCTTAATCCTAACCCTAAACCTAACCATAACCCTAACCCTAACTCTAATCCTAAATCTAACCCTAATCCTAATCCTAACCCTAACCCTAACCCTAAGAGAACAGTAATCCTAAACCTAACCTAACCATATAACTAACCCTAACCATAACCCTAACCCTATCTCTAAGAGAACCCTAACCCTAACCATAAGAGAACCCTAACCGTAACCGTAAACCTAACACTAACCCTTAACCTAACCCTAACCCTAACCCTAACCCTAACCTTAACCCTAAACCTAAGAGAACACTAACCCTAACCCTAACCCTAAGCCTAATCCTAAACCTAACCCTAAACGTAACCCTAACCCTAACCCTAACCCTAACAGAACACTAACCCTAACCCTAACCCTAAGAGAACCCTAACCCTAACACTAACCCTAACCCTAACCTTAACCCTAAACCTAAGAGAACACTAACCCTAACCCTAACCCTAACCCTAACTCTAACCCTAACCCTAACCCTAACCCTAACCCTAACCCTAACCCTAACCTAATCCTAAACATGACCCTAACCCTAACCCTAACCATAAGCCCAAGAGAACCCTAACCCTAACCCTAACCCTAACACTAACCCTAAACCTAAACCTAAACCTAAGAGATCACTAACCCTAACCCTAACCCTAACCCTAACCCTAACCCTAATGCTAACGGTAACCCTAATCCTAACCCTAACCCTAAGAGAATACTAACCCTAACCCTAACCCTAACCCCAACCCTAACCCTAACCCTAACCCTAAACCTAACCCTAACCCTAACCCTAATTGAACACTAACCCTAACCCTAACCCACACCCTAAGAGAACCCTAACCCTAACCCTACCCCTAACCCTAACCCTAACCCTAACCCTAACCGTAACCCTAACCCTAACCCTTACCCTAACCCTAAACCTAAACCTAAGAGATCACTAACCCTAACCCTAAACCTAACCCTAAGCCTAACCCTAACCCTAACCCTAACCCTAACCCTAACCCTAACCCTAACCCTAAACCTAACCTTAACCCTAACCCTAACCCTTACCCTAACCCTAACCCTAACTCTAACCTTAACCCTAACCCTAAGAGAACCCTAACCCTAACCCTAACCCTAACGCTAATCCTAAACCTAACCCTAACCCTAACCCTAACCCTAACCCTAACCCTAACCCTAACCCTAACCCTAACCTTAACCCTAACCCTAACCCTAACCCTAACCCTTACCCTAACCCTAACCCTAACCCTAACCCTAACCCTAACCCTAACCCTGAGAGAAACCTAACACTAAACCCTAACCCTAACGCTAATCCTTAACCTAACCCTAAAATTAACCCTATCCCTAACCCTAAACCTAACCCAAACCCTTACCCTAACCCTAACCCTAACCCTAACCCTAACACTAACCCTAACCCTAACCCTAACCCTAACCCTAACCATAACCCTAATACTAACCCTAACCCTAAGCCTAAGAGAACACTAACCCTAAACCTAAACCCAAACCTAACCCTAACCCTAATCCTATCCCTAACCCTAACCCTAACCCTAAGAGAACACTAACCCTAACCCTACCCCTAACCCTAACCCTAACCCTAACCCTAACCCTAACCCTAACCGTAAACCTAAGCCCAACCCTAACCCTAACCCTAACCCTAAGAGAACCCTAACCTTAACCCTAACCCTAACCCTAACCCTAACCCTAACCCTAACCCTAACCCTAACCCTAAGAGAACCCTAACCCTAACCCTAACCCTAACCCTAACCCTAATCCTAACCCTAACCCTAACCCTAACCCTAAATCTAACTAGAGAATCCTAACCCTAACCCTATCCCTAACCCTAACCCTTAGCCTAAACCTAACCCTAACCCTAACCCTAACCCTAAGAGAACACTAACCCTAACCCTAACCCTAACCCTAAGAGAACCCTAACCCTAACACTAAGCCTAACCCTTATTGAAACCCTTTCCCTTAATCTATCCCTAACCCTAACCCTAAGTGTAAATCTAAGAGAACACTAACACTAACCCTAACACTAACCTTAATCCTAACCCTAAAACTAACCCTAACCCTAACCCTAACCCTAACTCTAATCCTAAATCTAACCCAAACACTAAACCTAACCCTAACCCTAACCCTAACCCTAACCCTAAGAGAACAGTAATCCTAAACCTAACCTAACCATAAAACTAACCCTAACCCTAACCCTAACCCTATCTCTAAGAGAACCCTAACCCTAACCATAAGAGAACCCTAACCGTAACCGTAAACCTAACAG
>NW_028136879.1:130000-132500 GCF_965140915.1 Aythya marila | reverse complement strand
TAACCCTAACCCTAACCCTAACCCTAAATCTAACCCTAACCCTAAGAGAACCCTAACCCTAACCCCAACCCTAACCCTAACCGTAACCCTAACCCTAACCCTAACCCTAACCCTAACCCTAACCCTAACCCTAACCCTAACAATATCCCTAACCCTAACCCTAGGAAAACACTAACCCTAACACTAACCCTAACCCTAAGAGAACCCTAACCCTAACCCTAAGAGAACACTAACCCTAACCCTAAACCTAACCCTAAACCTAAACCTAACCCTAACCCTAACCCTAACGCTTACCCTAACTCTAACCCTAAGATAACACTAACCCTAACCCTAACCCCAACCCTAACCCTAACCGTAACCGTAACCCTAACCCTAACCCTAACCCTAACCCTAACCCTAACCCTAACCCTAAGAGAACACGAAACCTAACCCTAAACCTAACCCTAACCCTAACCCTAAGAGAACAGTAACCCTAACGCTAACTTTAACCCTAACCCTAACCCTAACCCTAAACCTAAACCTAAACCTAACCCTAACCCTAACCCTTACCCTAACCATAACCATACGCGTAAGAGAACACTAACCCTAACGCTAACACTAACGCTAACCCTAACCCTAACCCTAACGCTAACCCTAACCCTAACCCTAACCCTAACCCAAACCCTAACTCCAACCCTAAGAGAACAATAACGGTAACCCTTACCCTAACCCTAACCCTAACCCTAAATCTAACCCTAACTCTAAGAGAACCCTAACCCTAACCCTAACCCTAACCCTAACCCTAACCCTAACCATAACCTTAACCCTTACCCTAACCCTTACCCTAACCCTAACCCTAACCCTAACCCTAACCCTTAAACTAATCCTAACCCTAAGAGAACACTAACCCTAACCCTAAACCTAACCCTTACCCTAACCCTAATCCTAACCCTAACTCTATAAGAATACTAACCCTAACCCTCACCCTTACCACAACCGTAACCTTATCCCTAACCCTAACCCTAACCCTAACCCTAACCCTAAACCTAACCCTAAACCTAACCCTTACCCTAACCCTAACCCTAACCCTAACCCTAACCCTAACCCTAACCCTAACCCTAAGAGAACCCTAACCCTAACCCTAACCCTAACCCTAACCCTAACCCTAACCCTAACCCTAAGCCAAACCCTTACCCTAACCATAAGAGAACACTAACCCTCACCCTAACCGTAACCCTAACCCTAACCCTAACCCTAACCCTAACCCTAACCCTAACCCTAACCCTAACCCTAAGAGAACCCTAACCCTAACCCTAAGAGAACACTAACCCTAACCGTAAACCTAACCCTAACCCTAACGCTTACCCTAACTGTAACCCTAAGAGAACACTAACCCTAACCCTAACCCCAACCCTAACCCTAACCCTAACGCTAACCCTAACCCTAACCCTAACCCTAACCCTAACCCTAACCCTAAGAGAACACTAACCCTAACGCTAACTTTAACCCTAACCCTAACCCTAACCCTAACCCTAACCCTAACCCTAACCCTAACCCTAACCCTAACCCTAACCCTAACCCTAACCCTAACCCTAACCCTAACCCTAACCCTAACCCTAACCCTACCCCTAACCCTAACCCTAACCCTACGCGTAAGAGAACACTAACCCTAACGCTAACACTAACGCTAACCCTAACCCTAACCCTAACCCTAACGCTAAACCTAACCCTAACCCTAACCCTAACCCTAACCCTAACCCTAACCCTAACTCTAACCCTAAGAGAACAATAACGCCAACCCTAACCCTAACCCTAACCCTAAGAGAACCCTAACCCTAACCATAAGAGAACACTAACCCTAACCCTAACCCTAACCCTAACCCAAACCCTAACTCCAACCCTAAGAGAACAATAACGGTAACCCTTACCCTAACCCTAACCCTAACCCTAAATCTAACCCTAACTCTAAGAGAACCCTAACCCTAACCCTAACCCTAACCCTAACCATAACCTTAACCCTTACCCTAACCCTTACCCTAACCCTAACCCTAACCCTAACCCTAACCCTTAAACTAATCCTAACCCTAAGAGAACACTAACCCTAACCCTAAACCTAACCCTTACCCTAACCCTAATCCTAACCCTAACTCTATAAGAATACTAACCCTAACCCTCACCCTTACCACAACCGTAACCTTATCCCTAACCCTAACCCTAACCCTAACCCTAACCCTAACCCTAACCCTAAACCTAACCCTTACCCTAACCCTAACCCTAACCCTAACCCTAACCCTAACCCTAACCCTAACCCTAACCCTAACCCTAAGAGAACCCTAACCCTAACCCTAACCCTAACCCTAACCCTAACCCTAACCCTAACCCTAAGCCAAACCCTTACCCTAACCATAAGAGAACACTAACCCTCACCCTAACCGTAACCCTAACCCTAACCCTAACCCTAACCCTAACCCTAACCCTAACCCTAACCCTAAGAGAACCCTAACCCTAACCCTAAGAGAAC
>NW_028136879.1:97500-102500 GCF_965140915.1 Aythya marila | reverse complement strand
CTAACCCTAACCGTAGCCATAAGAGAACACTAACCCTAACCATAAGAGAACCCTAACACTAACCCTAACCCTAACCCTAACCCTAAGAGAACACTAACCCTAAACCTAACCCTTACCCTATCCCTAACCCTAACCCTAACACTAACCCTAACCCTAACCCTAACCCTAACCCTAAGAGAACCCTAACCCTAACCCTAACCCTAACCCTAACCCTAACCCTAACCCTAACCCTAACCCTAACTTTAACGCTAACCCTAACCCTAACCCTAACCCTAACCCTAACCCTAACACTAACCATAACCTTAACCCTTACCCTAACCCTACGCGTAAGAAAACACTAACCCTAACGCTAACACTAACGCTAACCCTAACCCTACCCCTAACCCTAACCCTAACCCTAACCCTAACCCTAACCCTAACCCAAACACTAACCCTAACCCTAACCCTAACCCTAACCCTAAGAGAACCCTAACCCTAACCCTAAACCTAACCCTTACCCTAACCCTAAACATAACCCTAACCCTAACCCTAACCCTAACCCTAATCCTAACCCTAAGAGAACACTAAACCTAACCCTAACCCTAACCCTAACCCTAACCCTAACCCTAACCCTAACCCTAACCGTAACCATAAGAGAACACTAACCCTAACCATAAGAGAACCCTAACACTAACCCTAACCCTAACCCTAACCCTAAGAGAACACTAACCCTAACCCTAACCCTAACCCTAACCCTAACCCTAACCCTAACCCTAACCCTAACCCTAACTGTAACCCTAACCCTAACCCTAACCCTAAGCGTAAGAGAACACTAATCCTAACCCTAACCCTAACCCTAAGAGAACACTAACCCTAACCCTAACCCTAACCCTAACCCTAACCCTAAACCTAAGCCTAACCCTAAACCTAACACTAACCCTAACCCGAACCCTAACCCTAACCCTAACCCTAACCCTAAGAGAACCCTAACCCTAACCCTAAGAGAACACTAACCCTAACCCTAACCCTAACCCTAAGAGAACCCTAACCCTAACCCTAACCCTAACCGTAACCGTAACCCTAACCCTAACCCTAACCCTAACCCTAAACCTAACCCTAACCCTAACCCTAACCCTAACGCTTACCCTAACTCTAACCCTAAGAGAACACTAACCCTCACCCTAACACTAACCCTAACCCTAAACCTAACCCTAACCCTAACCCTAACCCTAACCCTAACCCTAACCCTAACCCTAACCCTAACCCTAACCCTAACCCTAACGCTAACCCTAACCCTAACCCTAACCCTAACCCTAACCCTAACCCTAACCCTAACCCTAACCTTAACCCTACGCGTAAGAGAACACTAACCCTAACGCTAACACTAACGCTAACCCTAACCCTAACCATAACGCTAACCCTAACCCTAAACCTAACCCTAACCCTAAAGCTAACTCTAACCCTAAGAGAACAATAACACTAACCCTAACCATAACCCTAACCCTAACCCTAAGAGAACCCTAACCGTAACCATAAGAGAACACTAAACCTAACCCTTACCCTAACCCTAACCCTAAACCTAACCCTAACCCTAACCCTAAGAGAACCCTAACCGTAACCATAAGAGAACACTAACCCTAACCCTTACCCTAACCCTAACCCTAACCCTAACTCTAACCCTAACCCTAAGAGAACACTAACCCTAACCCTAACCCTAACCCTAGCCCTAACACTACCCCTAACGAAACCCTAACCCTAAACCTAACGCTAACCCTCACAATACCCTAACCCTAACCATAACCCTAACCCTTACTCTAACCCTAACCCTAACCCTAACACATCCAAAACCATAACCGTAACAATAAATGTATCACAAACTCTACACCTAACTGTAAACTTAACCCTAACCCTAACCCTTACCCTAACCCTAACCCTAACCCTGACCCTAACATAAACCTAACCCTAATCCTAAACCTAAACCTAATCCGAAACCTAAACCTAACGCTAACCCTAACCCTAAACCTAATCGTAACCATAACCCTAACCGAAACCCTAACCCTAGCCCTAAACCTAACCCTAACCCTAACCCTAAACCTAACCCTAACCCTAACCCTAATCCTTAACCTAACCCTAACCCTAATATAAACTTAACCTTAAATCTCAACCGAAACCTAAACCTAACCCTAGCCGTAACCCTAACCCTAACCCTAAATCTTTCCCTAACCCTAACCCTAACCCTAACACTAAACCTAACAATAACCCTAATCTTAATCCTAAAAAAAAAACAAAACCTAAACCTAAACCTGACCCTAAACATAACCCTAAACCTAATCCTAACGCTAAACCTAAACCAAACCCTAACCCTAACCGTAACCCTAACTCTAACCCTAAGAGAACACTAACGCTAACCCTAAACCTAACCCTAACCCTAACCCTAACCCTAACCCTAACCCTAACTCTAACCCTAAGAGAACACTAACGCTAACACGAACCCTAACCCTAACCCGAACCCTAACCCTAAACCTAACCCTAACCCTAACCCTTACCCTAACCCTAACCCTAACCCAAACCCTAACCCAAACCCTAACCCTAACACTAACCCAAACCCAAACCCTAACCCTAACCCTAACCCTAACCCTAACCCTAACCCTAACCCTAACCCTAACCGTAACCCTAACCCTAATCCTAACCCTAACCCTAACCGTACCCCTAACCCTAACCCTAACCCTAACCCTAACCCTAACCGTAAGACAACACTAACCCTAACCCTAACCCTAACACTAACCCTAAACCTAACCCTAACCCTAAACCTAACCCTTAACCTAACCCTAACCCTAACCCTAACCCTAAGAAAACCCTAACCCTAACCATAAGAGAACCCTAACCCTAAGCCTAACCCTAACACTAACCCTAACCCTAACCCTAACCCTAACCCTAACCCTAACCCTAACCCTAACCCTAACCGTAACCGTAACCGTAACCCTAACCCTAACGCGAACCCTAACCCTAACCCTAACCCTAAGTGTAAGAGAACACTAATCTTAACCCTAACCCTAACCCTAACCCTAAGAGAACACTAACCTTAAACCTAACCCTAACCCTAACCCTAAACCTAAGCCTAACCCTAAACCTAACCCTAACCCTAACTCTAACCCGAACCCTAACCCTAACCCTAACTCTAACCCTAACCCTAATCCTAACCCTAACCCTAAGAGAACACTAACCCTAACCCTCACACTAACCCTAACACTAACCCTAACCCTAACCCTAACCCTAACCGTGACCCTAAACCTAACCCTAACCCTAACTCTAACTCTAAACCTACACCTAAACCTTAACCTAACCCTAACCCTAACCATAACAAAACCTAACCCTAACCGCAACCCTAACCCTAACCCTAAACCTAAACCTAAGCATAACCGTGAACATAACCCAACACTAATCCTAGCACTAACCCTAAACCTAACCCTAACCCTTACCCTAAACCTAACCCTAAACCTAAACCTAAACCTAACCCTAACCCTAAACCTAACCCTAACCCTAACCCTAACCCTAACCCTAACCCAAGCCCTAAACCTAACCCTAAGCCTAAGCCTAAGCCTAAGCCTAACCCTAACCCTAAGCCTAACCCTAACCCTAACCCTAACCCTAACCCTAACCCTAACCCTAACCCTAACCCTAACCATAACATAAACGTAACCTTAACCCTAAACCTAACTCTAAACCTAACAGTAACCATAAACCTAAACCTAACCGTAATACTAACCCTAACCCTAAGCCTAAACCTAACCCTAAACCTAAAAATAACCCTAACCCTAAGACTAACAAAACCCTATTCCGAACCCGAAAACTAAGCCGAACCGTAATCCTAACCCTAATCCTAACACTAACCCAAACCTAATCCTAACCCTAACCCTAACCCTAACCCTAAGCCTAACCCTAACCCTAACCCTAACCCTAACCCTAACCGTAAACCTAACCCTAACCCTAACCCTAACCCTAAACATAACACTAACCCTAAACCTAACCCTAAACCTGACCCTAACCCTAACCCTAACCCTAACCCTAACCCTAACCCTACCCTTTACCCTAACAGTACACTAAACCTAACCCTAACCCTACCCGTAACCCTAAACCTAACCCTAACCCTAACCCTAACCCTAACCCTAACCCTAACCCTAACAAAACTCTATCCCTAACCCAAAACCTAAGCCGAACCGTAATCCTAACACTAAACCTAACGTTAAACCTAAACGTGAACTTAACCCTAACCCTAACCCTAATCCTAACGGAACCCTAACCCTAACCCTAACGCTAACCCTAACAAAACCCTAACCCTAGCCCTAACCCTAAAAGAACACTAACCCTAACCCTAACCCCAACCCTAACCCTAACCCTAAACCTAGCCCTAACCCTAACCCTAACGAAACCCTAACCCTAAACCTAACGCTAACCCTCACAAAACCCTAACCCTAACCATAACCCTAACCCTTACTCTAACCCTAACCCTAACCCTAACACATCCAAAACCATAACCGTAACAATAAATGTATCACTAACTCTACACCTAACCGTAAACTTAACCATAACCCTAACCCTTACCCTAACCCTAACCCTAACCCTGACCCTAACATAAACCTAACCCTAATCCTAAGCCTAAACCTAATCCGAACCCTAAACTTAACGCTAACCCTAACCCTAAACCTAATCGTAACCATAACCCTAACCGTAACCCTAACCCTAGCCCTAAACCTAACCCTATCCCTAACCCTAAACCTAACCCTAGCCCTAACCCTAATCCTTAACCTAACCCTAACCCTAATATAAACTTAACCTTAAATCTCAACCTAAACCTAAACCTAACCCTAGCAGTAACCCTAACCCTAACCCTAAATCTTTCCCTAACCCTAACCCTAACCCTAAACCTAACAATAACCCTAATCTTAACCCTAAAAAAAACCAAAACCTAAAACTAAACCTGACCCTAAACATAACCCTAAACCTAATCCTAACGCTAAACC
>NW_028136879.1:57500-60000 GCF_965140915.1 Aythya marila | reverse complement strand
CTAAACGTAACAGTAACCCTAACCATAACCCTAACCCTTACACTAACCCTAACCCTAAGAGAACACTAGCCCTAACCCTAACCCTAACCCTAACCCTAACCCTAACCCTAACCCTACGCGTAAGAGAACACTAACCCTAACGCTAACACTAACGCTAACCCTAAACCTAACCCTAACGCTAACCCTAACCCTAACACTAACCCTAACCCTAACCCTAACCCTAACCCTAACCCTAACCCTAACCCTAACCCTAACCCTAACCCTTACCCTAACCCTAACCCTAACCATAAGAGAACACTAACCCTAACCCTAAACCTAAACCTTAACCTAACCCTAATCCTAACCCTAACCCTAACCCTAACCTTAACCCTAATCCTAACCCTAACCCTAACCCTAACCCTAACCCTAACCCTAACCCTGAACCTAACCCTAACCCTAACCCTAAGAGAACACTAACCCTAACCCTAAACATAAACCTAACCCTAACCCTAACCCTAACCCTAACCCTAACCCTAACCCTAAACCTAACGCTTACCCTAACTCTAACCCTAAGAGAACACTAACCCTAACCCTAACCCTAACCCTAACCCTAACCGTAACCGTAACCGTAACCCTAACCCTAACCCTAACCCTAACCCTAACACTAAGAGAACACTAACCCTAACCCTAACCCTAACCCTAACCCTACGCGTAAGAGAACACTAACCCTAACGCTATCTTTAACGCTAACCCTAACCCTAACCCTAAACCTAACCCTAACCCTAACCCTAACCCTACGCGTAAGAGAACACTAACCCTAACGCAATCACTAACGCTAACCCTAAACCTAACCCTAACGCTAACCCTAACCCTAACACTAACCCTAACCCTAACCCTAACCCTAACCCTAACCCTAACCCTAACCCTAACCCTAACCCTAACCCTAACCCTAACCCTTACCCTAACCCTAACCCTAACCATAAGAGAACACTAACCCTAACCCTAAACCTAAACCTTAACCTAACCCTAATCCTAACCCTAACCCTAAGAGAAAACTAACCCTAAACCTCACCCTAACCATAACCCTAACCTTAACCCTAACCCTAACCCTAACCCTAACCCTAACCCTAACCCTAAGAGAACACTAACCCTAACCCTAACCCTAACCCTAACCCTAACCCTGAACCTAACCCTAACCCTAACCCTAAGAGAACACTAACCCTAACCCTAAACCTAACCCTAACCCTAACCCTAACCCTAACCCTAACCCTAACCCTAACCCTAACCCTAACCCTAACCCTAACCCTAACCCTAACCCTAACCCTAACGCTTACCCTAACCCTAACCCTAAGAGAATCCTAACCCTAACCCTAACCCTAACCCTAACCGTAACCGTAACCCTAACCCTAACCCTAACCCTAACCCTAACCCTAACCCTAACACTAAGAGAACACTAACCCTAACCCTAACCCTAACCCTAACCCTATGCGTAAGAGAACACTAACCCTAACGCTATCTTTAACGCTAACCCTAACCCTAACCCTAAACCTAACCCTAACCCTAACCCTAACCCTACGCGTAAGAGAACACTAACCCTAACGCAATCACTAACGCTAACCCTAAACCTAACCCTAACGCTAACCCTAACCCTAACACTAACCCTAACCCTAACACTAACCCTAACCCTAACCCTAACCCTAACCCTAAACCTAACCCTAACCCTAACCCTAACCCTAACCCTAACCCTAACCCTAACGCTTACCCTAACTCTAACCCTAAGAGAACACTAACCCTAACCCTAACCCTAACACTAACCCTAACCCTAACACTAACCCTAACCCTAACCCTAACCCTAACCCTAAGCCTAACCCTAACCGTAACCGTAACCCTAACCCTAACCCTAACCCTAACCCTAACCCTAAGAGAACACTAACCCTAACCCTAACCCTAACCCTAACCCTGACCATACGCGTAAGAGAACACTAACCCTAACGCTAACACTAACGCTAACCCTAACCCTAACCCTAACGCTAACCCTAACCCTAACCCTAACCCTAAACCTAACCCTAACCCTAACCCTAACCCTAACTCTAACACTAAGAGAACAATAACGCTAACCCTAACACTAACCCTAACCCTAACCCTAAGAGAACCCTAACCCTAACCATAAGAGAACACTAACCCTAACACTAACCCTAACCCTAACCCTAAACCTAACCCTAACCCTAACCCTAAGAGAACACTAACCCTAACCCTAACCCTAACCCTAACCCTAACCCTAACCCTAACCCTAACACTAACCCTAACCCTAACCCTAACCCTAACCCTAAGAGAACCCTAACCCTAACCCTAACCCTAACCCTAACCCTAACCTTAACCCTTACCCTAACCCTAACCCTAACCATAAGAGATCACTACCCCTAACCCTAACCCTAACCCTAAGAGAACACTAACCCTAACCCTAACCCTAACCCTAACGCTAACCCTAACCCTAACCCTAACCCTAACCGTTACCCTAATC
>NW_028136880.1:0-14139 GCF_965140915.1 Aythya marila | reverse complement strand
ACACGTGTGCACACGTGTGCACTCACACATCCTCCCCCCACGTGTGCACACTCACACTCATTTGCACACTCACATTTGCACTCACATCCCCCCCATGTATGCACACTCACACACGTGTGCACACTCACACTTGCACTCGCACATCCTCCCACACGTGCACACACTCGCTCCGCCCCCCCCCACGCTCACACTCCCCCTCGTGCCCCCCCCGTGCTCACACGCGTGTGCCCCCCCCCCAGGCTCCAAGGCTCGGCGCATCCCCTACCCCACGCGCAACCCCTTCACCTGGCTCTTCCTGCTCGTGTCCTGCCCCAACTACACCTACGAGGTGGGGGGGGGGCACCCCGGGGGGGGGGGCACCTTGGGGGGGGGCACCTTGGGGGGGGGCACCTTGGGGGGGGGGCACCTTGGAGGGGGGGCACCCCTCGGGGGAGGGAGGGACCCCTGGGAGGGGGGGGGAGCTCTGTTTTGGGGGAACAGCCCTCTTGGGTGGGGGGGGCACTGCTTATGGGGTGGGGTGGCTGGGGGGGGGGGCACCTCTGGTTGGGGGGGGGATCCGTGTTTGGGGGGGGGGGATCCGTGTTTGGGGGGGGGCACCCCAATGGGGGGAGGCAGCGCTTAGTGGGGGGGGCAGCCCTCTTTGGGGGGTGATCCGTGTTTGGGGGGGGCACTGCTCTTTGGGGGGGGGGGGGCGCTGTTTGGGGGGGGGGCCGTGTTAGGGGAGGACCCCCCCCCAATGTGTGCTGCCCCCCCCCCAGGTCGGCTCCTGGATCGGTTTCACCATCATGACGCAGTGCCTGCCCGGTGAGCGCCCCCCCACGGCCCCTCCTGTCCCCCCCCCCCCGCCCCGTGTCCCCTCCCCCAGCTCTCGGTGTCCCCAAGCCCCCCCCATGTCCCCACATCCCCCCCCCCATCCCTCTGAGGCCCCCACCTGGGCACAGTGACCCTGTCCCTTTGGGGGTCCCCATGTCCCCTGCCCCCCCCCCAGCACCCCCTCTCCCCCCATGGGGTCCCCTCGCCCCCCCCCATGTCCCCTGTCCCCCTGGGGTCCCCATGCCCCCCCCCCGCTGCCTCCTGCCCCCCCCTTGTCCCCCTGGGGTCCCCTCCCCCCACACCCCCATGTCCCCCATGCCCCCATTCCCCTGATGTCCCCTCTCCCCCACGTGTCCCCAACCCCCCCTCAACATCCCCAACCGCCCCCCCCCCACATCCCCCAGCCCCCCCCATGCCCCCTCTCCCCCCCCAGCCCCCCCATGCGCCCCCCCATGCGCCCCCCATACCCCTATTCCCCCCTCACCCCCCACATCCCCATGCCCCCCTCACCCCTACTCCCCCCTACTCCCCCCTCTCCCTCCCCGACGCCCCCCTTCCCCCTGCTGTCCCCTCCCCCCCCCCGATGTCCCCACCCCCCCGGCCCCCCCCGGCCCCCCCCCCGCTGACGGTGTCCCCGCAGTGGCGCTGTTCTCGCTGGTGGGCTTCGTGCAGATGGCCATCTGGGCGCAGGGCAAGCACCGCAGCTACCTGCGGGAGTTCCGCGACTACCCCCCCCTGCGCTCCCCCATTGTCCCCTTCCTGCTGTGACACCGGGGGGGGGACACCGCTGTGGCCTCCCCCTCCCCCCTCCCCTCCCCAAACACGACCCCCCCCCGAGGACCCGGCCCCGCTGTCCCCACCCCGTAGGGGACACGGTGTGGCGGTGAGGGGGGAGGTGTCGCCGCCCTGCGGCCCCCCCCCTTGTTGTCCCCAAGTCCCCGAGGATGGCAATAAACGCTGTCACCTCCCCCCCCCCCCCCCCCGTGTGGCCTGGCGTTACTGTGTGTGTGTGTGTCCCCCCCACCCAGGGGACAGCCGGACGCGAGGCGGTGACAGGGGGCACGGCGTCAGGTCTGGAGCTTTAATGGGGGGCACCGGGTGGCCTCGGGTGGCCCCAGGGTGTCCCCTGGTGTCCCCAGGTGGCCCCAGGGTGGCCCCCGGTGTCCCCCCGGTGTCCCCGTCACTCGGCGGCCGCCACCTCCTGCACCCGGAGCCGCTTCTGGCGCTGCAGCAGGCGCCGCTCGCGCTCGAACTCCTTCATGCGCATCACGTAGCTGGGGACACCGGCACCCTGTCACCCTGTCACCCCGTCACCCTGTCACCCTGTCACCCCATCACCCTGTCACCCTGTCCCCGTGTCACCCCATCCCCACACCACGAGGACGAGGTGGCCGCAGGGCAGGGGTGGGGGAGCCCCGGGGGTGGCCGCGGTGTCCCCGTGTCCCCAGCCCCGTCCCTGCCCTCACCCGGTGTCACCTCCCCCCCCCGTGTCCCCACTGCCCCCCCATGCCCCCAACCCCTCTGTGTCCCCATGTCCCCACCCCCCCCATGTCCCCCGGCCCTGACCTGCCCCTATTTCCCCACCCCCCTTGTCCCCATGTCCCCCCATCGCCCTCACCCCCCATGTCCCCAACCTGCCCCCGTCCCCAAATTGTCCCCATGCCCCCCCCACCCCCCTTATTCCCCCGTGTCCCCATGTCCCCACCCCCTCGGGCCCCCCCCATGTCCCCACCAGCCCCCCCTCACCCCCCTGTACCCCCCCCATGCCCCCACATCCCCCCCACCCCCCTCACCCCTCCATATCCCCACCTCCCCGCCCCTCCCCATGCCCCCCCCGTGTCCCCACCCCCCCTTGTCCCCATGTCCCCCCCATGTCCCCCCCCATCCCTATGCCCCCCCAACGTCTCCCCCCATCCCCGTCACCCCCCCATGCCCCCCCATTCCCCCTCACCCCTCCATGTCCCCATGTCCCCTCCCTCTCCTCCCTGCCCCTCCCCATGCCCCCCACTTGTCCCCACCTCCCCATTGTCCCCATGTCCCCCCCATGTCTCCCCCCATCCCTGTTACCCCCCCCGTGTCCCCACCCTCTCACCCCTCCGTGTCCCACGTCCCCTCCCTCCCCTCCCCTCCCCACCCCCTCCCCTTGTCTCCACCCCCCCCCCTGTGTCCCCACGGCCCCCCCTTGTCCCCGTGTCCCCCCCCCTTGTCCCCGTGTCCCCCCCCCTTGTCCCTGTGCCCCCCCCCCGTGTCCCCATGTCCCCCCCCCTTGTCCCCACCCCCCCCCGTGTCCCCACCCCCTCCCCGTGTCCTCACAGCCCCCCCCTTGTCCCTGTGCTCCCCCCGTGTCCCCATGTGTCCCCCCCCTTGTCGCCATCCCCCCCTTGTCCCCGTGTCCCCCCCCATTGTCCCCATGTCCCCCCCCATGTCTCCCCCCATCCCTGTCACCCCCCTCACCCCTCCGTGTCCCCACGTCCGCACCTCTCCGCCCCTCCCCACTCCCCCCCCGTGTCCCCACCCCCCTCCCCGTGTCCCCACACCCCCGTCCCCGTGTCCCCCCCTTGTCCCCGTGTCCCCCCCCATGTCCCCCCCATCCCCATGGCCCCCCCAATGTCTCCCCCCATCCCTGTCACCCCCCTCACCCCTCCGTGTCCCCACGTCCCCACCTCCCCGCCCCTCCCCACTCCCCCCCCGTGTCCCCACCCCCCTCCCCGTGTCCCCACAGCCCCCCCCTCGTGTCCCCGTGTCCCCCCCCTTGTCCCCGTGTCCCCCCCCATGTCCCCCCCATCCCCATGGCCCCCCCAATGTCTCCCCCCATCCCTGTCACCCCCCTCACCCCTCCGTGTCCCCACCTCCCCGCCCCTCCCCACTCCCACCCCATGTCCCCACCCCCTCCCCGTGTCCCCACCCCCCTCCCCGTGTCCCCCCCCCGTGTCCCCGTGCCCCCCCCCGTGCCCCCCCCTACTCGTGGTGCTGGCAGGCGTCCCAGTGGTGGCGCAGGGGGCGGCAGGCCCAGGGGTTGGGGAAGGCGTCGCGCTGGCAGCGCAGGAGCCGCAGCAGGAGGTGGGCGCAGAAGTCGCGCTGCTCCAGGGGGACACGGCCCTCCGCCAGCTGCCGGGGGGTCGCCACCATCGCTGGGGGGGGGACAGGGTCAGGGGACGGGGCAGGGACAGGGGATGGGGACGGGGACACAGTCAGGGGACGGGGACAGGGACAGGGGACGGGGGCAGGGTCAGGGGACGGGGACAGGGTCAGGGGATGGGGACAGGAGATGGGGACAGAAGATGGGGACAGGGTCAGGGGACGGGGCAGGGACAGGGGATGGGGACGGGGACACAGTCAGGGGACAGGGACAGGGGACGGGGGCAGGAGATGGGGACAGGGGACAGGGGATGGGGACAGGAGATGGGGACAGAAGATGGGGACAGGGTCAGGGGACGGGGACAGGAGATGGGGACAGGGTCAGGGGACGGGGGCAGGGTCACAGGGGATGGGGACAGGAGATGGGGACGGGGTCAGGGAACGGGGACAGGGTCAGGGGACGGGGGCAGGGTCACAGGGCATGGGGACGGGGACAGGGACAGGGGATGGGGACAGGGGACGGGGACAGGGTCAGGGGACGGGGACAGGGATGGGGACGGGGGATGGGGACAGGGACACGGGACAGGGTCACAGTCAGGGGACGGGGTCAGGGGATGGGGACAGGGGATGGGGACACGGTCAGGGGATGGGGACAGGAACAGGGTCAGGGGATGGGGACAGGGGACGGGGGATGGGGACGGGGACAGGGGATGGGGACAGGAGATGGGGACGGGGACAGGGGATGGGGATGGGGACACAGGACAGGGTCACAGTCAGGGGACAGGGACAGGGTCAGGGGACGGGGACATGGTCAAGGGATGGGGACAGGAATAGGGTCAGGGGATGGGGACAGGGGATGGGGACAGGGTCAGGGCACGTGGACACGGTCAGGGGACAGGGACAGGAGATGGGGACAGGGACAAAGGATGGGGACAGGGTCAGGGGATGGGGGCAGGGACAAGGGATGGGGGGAGGGGGATGGGGGCAGGGGCAGGGGATAGGGACAGGGGATGGGGACACAGGGACAGGGTCAAGGGATGGGGACAAGGACACAGGGGACAGGAGACGAGGTCAGGGGACAGGGACATGGGACAGGGGATGGGGACAGGGTCAGGGGACGGGGACACGCTGGGGGCCACCAGGGGGCTGTGTGACAAGGATGGGGACACCGCGGGGGGGGGTGACAAGGGAGGGGGCGTGTGAGGGGGGTGGGGGACACCGTGGGGACGTGGGGTGAGGGGGGGGGGGGGACACTGTGGGGACGTGTGACAAGGGGGGGACGTTGTGGGGACACCGGGGGGGGTGTGACAACGGGGGAGGGACACTAGGGGGGAGGTGACAAGGGGGGGGGGGGGGCACCATGGGGACATGTGACAAGGGGGGGGGGGGGGTACAGCCACACGGGGGGGGAGGCCACAAGGGGGGATGGGACACGGGGGTGGGGGGGGGCACGGCGGGGACAAGGACAACCGGGGGGGAGGGGGGGCCCCAAGGACACGGGGGGGTCACGGGCACAAGGACACGGGGCCGAGTGGGCGCCCCCCTCCCGTTAACCCCCCCCAGGCCCCCCCCACCCCCTCCAGACCCCCCCCCAAGGCCCCCCCCACCCCCTCCCGGTGCCCCCCCCTCCCCTCCCAGCCCCCCCCCCCCCGGTACCGCGGGGCTCCCTGCGGGGCAGGCCGAGTGCCGGGGGGAAGGACGGCATCTGCAGGGGGTCGGGCTCCGTGTCCGCCCCCCCCGCGTAGCGCCGGGCCAGGTGCGCGCCCATGGCGGCCCCCCCTGCCCGTCAACCCCCCGCCGCCGCCACCGGAAGCGGAAAGGGCGGTGCCGCCGGAAGCGGAAGCGGGAAACCGGGAGCGGAACCGACCCGGCCGGAACCAAAGCCAAGGGAGCGAGTTGCGCGGCGGAAGAGGAAGCGCGGAGGAGGCGGAAGTGGCCGCCCCTTCCTTCTCGCCCCTCCGAACCATAGAGTTGGGGAGGATAGAGCGCCGCGGGGGTGGTGGAGCGCCCCCTGCCTTGGGTCCTCCGGGGGGGGGAAGGGGCGCGGGGATGGGGACAATGGGGGCGGGAGGGACACTGGGGACATCGGGGGACCACCAGGGACACTGGGGACACGAGGAACACTGGGAACACTGGGAGTGTTGGGACATAGGGGACATCGGGGGTGTTGGGGACATTGGGGACATCAGGGGACCACCAGGGACAATGGGGCCATTGGGGACGCTGGGGACAAAGGGGACTTTGGGGACACTGGGGGCATTGGGACAGTGGGGACATTGGGGGTGCTGGGGATATTGGGGACACTGGGAGACCAATAGGGACAATGGGGACACTGGGGTGTTGGGATGTTGGGGACAGGGGGACTTTGGGGACACTGGGGACACTGCGGGTTTTGGAGACACTGGGGACATTGGGGGACCACCAGGGACACTGGGGACACTGGGAACATTAGGGGTGTGTGGATAACGGGGACATTGGGGACAGGGGGACTGTGGGGACACTGGGGCCATCGGGGGCCGTGGTGTACGGGGTGATAACTCGTGCCAAGGGGAGGGCCGATGTTGGTAACGGGGAGATTTGGGAGCGCGGCTGTGGGGTCAGCAGGGCCCGAGGGTGGGGAATCCTTACGGGGAATCACCCGGCCTTGGGAACAAACTGTCCCGGCCACCTCACAGCTCGGCCTCCTTTCCACAATCAGTTCCTGAGCCTGAAATACGGGACCGGACTGAGGGCCAGGGCGTGGGGACTCTGCAACGAGAAAGGCCGAGGTGGCGGTGGGATTGCTGGGCACCTGGCGAGGAATCTGAGGCCTTACAGAGCCCTGCGGGGCCACAGGCGGAAACGTGGGGTTTGTGAGGGAGCTGCGGGCTCCTTTATCCGTCCTTCTGCCACGCCATCGCCCCTCTGCTGCTACAGCCATGGCAGGCTTTTGCTGTTCCACCCCTGGTGACCTGGACTGATATAGTATAAACTCACTTTAGGGTAGAATAAAGCTTGTGGTTTGATATTGTATAAACTTACTTTAGGATAGAATGGAACTTGTGACTAAAAGTTAGCAGGGACAAAGTAAACAACATCTTGTTATCCGTAGACCTTCTGTTACGTTTAAGCATTTTGTTATTTGCAAACACCCCATTATCCGTTAACACTCAGTCAGGCTGAGACTTGAGATAACTGGAGTCAGCTGTCTGCTGTGTCCTGGTAACTGAGGCATCCTGTTATCCGCCGACCCCCAGTTAAACCGAAAGCCAACCCAGCGTTTTTACAGCCTGGAAAACAACTGGTTAAGAAAGTGCATCACGAGGAAGACCTACGGCCTTCCTCCCAGAGACCACTGCCCACATCCCGGAGACCCCGGCCCACAATTCTTGGAAGGCTTTGCGCAAGCGCAAGGACTGATAAGCTAATTAGCATACGAAGCGAGGGTAGGCGGGGTTAGGTAATGAATATGCATAGGTGCTAATTGAATATTCATTGTTTCGCTGTATAAACACGAGATAGTTTGTCACTTCGAACATGCACGATAGGCGGAAGGATCCCCCGTGCATCCAGCGCTGCAATAAAGAATATACCACTTAAAGAAATTTCGGCTTTGATCTTTAAATCAGGACATGCCTTTGGCCCAGGCCCTACGGCCTTGAGAAGGAGCTGGGTGTGCTTTTCTTCGATCTGGGAAGGACGGGATCCATCGGGCCCGAAGGCCGAGCTGCGTGACTTGAAGCGAGACAGATTGGGCAAAGGGAACGGAAAACGGAGACTTGTTTGTAATCAAGAAAAGGAGTGGAAAAATGGAGACTGTGAAGTCGTGGAGCTTAAAGGATTGTTGGTTACCTTTCCTGATCGCACACACGTGTAGGTGTACTCGAGTTTAGGGAGTCACGCAATTTCAAGGCTTGTTTTTTACCTTTCCTGCCTGTCCGTCTGTACGGGCAGACTCGTTTTTAGGATGCCAGGCCGTGCTCTGTGCATTTCGGATGTTTGATGTTGGTGTGTGCTCAGTGGGGCGCAGACTCCCCGCACACCCAGCGCCGTTTCCTCGCCTTTTCTACCTTTTATAGCTTTTATAGCTTTTACGCCTTTTCTCCCTTTTTCAAATATGTCTTTGATAAATATTCCTCGCTGCAGGTTGAGCTGCGACCCCATTTAGAACAGGAATTTCGATGTTCCCGTGTGGCTGCTGGAGGAGCTCCCCCGCCCGGCACCCAGCGCCGTTTCCTTGCTTTTTAATGAATTTTTTGCTAAATTCAGGCTGGGGGGGGCGTCAGTTTAACACTGGGGGCATTGGCTGGGGACCAGCAGGGACACTGGGGACAATGGGGACAGGAGAAACGTTTGGGGACATCTGGGGACACCAGGGACAAAAGGGATATTGGGGACCACAGGGGGACACTGGGGGCACTGGGGACAACAGGGACATTGGGGACTTTGGGGCCAATGGGGACATTGGGGGACCATTGAGGACACGGGGGACACTGGGGACATTGAGGGACCATTGGGGACAATGGGGACATTGGGGTCACTGGGGACCACCAGGAATATTGGGGACACTGGGGACCACCGGGGACAATAGGGACCACGGGGGACATTGGGGACATCTGGGACCATTGGGGACATCTGGGACCATTGGGGACACTGGGGACTGGGAGCGCTGGGGCAATGGGGACACTGGGGACAAGGGGGACTTTGGGGACACTGGGGACATGGGGGACCACCAGGGACATTGGGGACCACTGGGGACATTGGGGACCACAGGGGACATTGGGGACATCTGGGACCATTGGGGACACTGGGGACTGGGAGCGCTGGGGCAATGGGGACACTGGGGACAAGGGGGACTTTGGGGACACCGGGGACATGGGGGACCACCAGGGACATTGGGGACATGAGGGGTGTTGGAGCAACAGGGACACTGGGGACATTGGGGAGACACCGGGAACCCTTGGGGACATCGGCGACCTCCCGTGACATTGATCCCGGGGACCGTTGGGGACCATGGGGACCCTCGGGGCCCCCCAGGCCGTTGGGTGGCACCGGGGTCGGGTGGGGACGGGCGCGGCCCCGCCCTGGTTTCGGTTCCCCCCCCAGGTGGCTGTGACTGGGGGGGGGTGGTGGCCCGTGACTGGGGGGTGGTGGCCCGTGACCGGCGGGCGGGTGGCGTCTGCGGGGCCGACGTGGCCCCGAGGTGGGAACATGGGGACAGGGGGGGGGACAGGGATGGGGATAGGGACACGGGGACACGAGGGGGGGGACATGGGGACAGGGGGTCATGGGGGGGGCACGGGGTCATGGGGGGGACACAGGGATGGGGATAGGGACACGGGGAGGGGACAGGGACACGGGGGGGGGACACGAGGGGGGGGACACAGGGATGGGGATGGGGCCATGAGGGGGGGACAGGGAGATGGGGGGGACACAGGGACAGGGATGGGGACAGGGACATGGGGGGGGGACATGGGGATGGGGGGATGGGGACATGGGGTGGGGATGGGGACGGGGGGGGCACAGGGACAGGGATGGGGACACGGGGGGGGGACAGGGAGACTGGGGGGGGCACAGGGACAGGGCTGGGGACACACCTCGGGGCCATGTCCCTGCCCCCATCAACCCCAAAGGCATTTTAGGGCCCCCCCCCCAGCAGAGCCTGAACAGCCCCGGCCATGAAGCCCCGAGGTGAGGGGGGGGGACATGGGGGGGGGCACGGGGATGGGGGGGGGGGGGACAGGAGGACACGGGGGGGGGGTCACGGGGGGGGGTCACAGGGGGACACGGGGGGGTGAAGGGGGACGGGGGGCACGGGGGGGGAAATGGGGACACGGGGGGCACATGGAGGGGACAAGGGGGGGGACACGGGGGGGACACAGAGGTAGGGGGGAACAGGGGGGACATGGGGACATGGGGGGGGGGACATGGGGACATGGGGGGGACACGGGGACATGATGGGGGACAAGGACACGGTGCTGCCCCCCCCCCCCCAGGCCGCCCCCGCCTGTCCAGTGATGACTACGAGAACGTGGAGCCCCCCCCGCTGCCCCCCCCGCTGCCCCCCCCACACCTGCCCCTAAAGGCCTGCCAGCACCAAGGGGGGGGCGCCGGTACGGGAGGGGGGGGGGGGGGGGCATTTATGCTCGGGGGGGGAATTTGTCCTGGGGGGGGGCATTTCACCCATTGGGGGGGGATTTGCCCCTTTGGGGGGGGGATTTGCCTCGTGGGGGGGGGGATTTTGCCCTGGAGACAGGAGAATTTACCCTATTGGGGGCATTTGTCCTGCTGGGGGGGGGGGGATTTGCCCTATGGAGGGTATTTTTCCTCTTGGGGGGGGTCTATTTGCCCTATTGGGGGGGGGGGATTTGCCCTACCGGGGGGGTATTTTTCCTCTTGGGGGGGTATTTGCCTTACTGGAGGGGTATTTGCCCTAGGAGGAGGCATTTGTCCCGGGGGGGTATTTATCCGGGGGGGGGGGGGCATTTGCCCTATTTGGGGGGTTATTTGTCCTGCTGGGGGGGGGGGGGAATTTGCCCTGTTGGGGGGGGGGGAGAATTGTCCCTGGGGGAGGAATTTGTCCTATGAGGGGGGGGCATTTATCCTGGGGGGGGTTCCCCTATGGGGGGGGGCATTTGTCCTATTGGGGAGGGTGATTTGCCCCTTGGGGGGGTGAATTTACCCTATGGGGGAGGGGATTTTTCCTATGGGGGGGTCATTTGCCATTTTTTGGGGGTATTTGTCCTATGGGGGGGCTCTTTGCCCCTTTGGGGGGGTCATTTGCCCTATGGGGGGGTATCTGCCCCCTCGGGGGGTATTTCCCCGGGGGGTCACTCACCCCCGCCCCCTCCCCAGCTGTGCCCCCCCCAGATGCCCCCCCCGTCTCCGCGCCCCCCCCGCCAGCCGTGTCCTCGGGGGGGTCGTGGGGGCGCCTGCTGCTGGGGCTGGCGCTGGCCCTGGGGGTGCTGGCGGCCGTCGGCACCGCGGCCATCGGCGTGCAAACACGTGAGTGGGGGGGGGGGGGCGCGTGTGACACCCTCTTGTGAGAGCCTTGTGCAATCCTCGTGCAATCCTCGTGCAAGACCCTTGTGCAAGAGCCGTGTGTGACACCCTCGTGCGAGAGCCAAGAGCCTCGTGCAATCCTCGTGCAAGATCCTTGTACGAGAGCCTTGTGTGACACCCTCGTGCAAGACCCTCGTGTGTGAGCCCCTCGTGCAAGGGCCGCGTGAGAGCCTCGTGTGAGAGAGTCGTGTGTGAGAGACCCTCGTGTGACACCCTCGTGCGAGACCCTCGTGCAATCCTCGTGCAAGACCCTTGTGCAAGAGCCGTGTGTGACACCCTCGTGTGCAATACCCTCGTGTGTGACACCCTCGTGTGAGAGAGACCCTTGTGCAAGATCCTTGTGAGGCCCTCGTGTGACACCCTCGTGTGAGACCCTCGTGGAAGAACTGCTTGTGAGAGCCACATGTGAGATCCTCGTGTGAGAGAGACCCTCACGTGTGTGAGACCCTCGTGCAAGAACCCCGTGTGGGAGGCTCCTTGTGACACCCTTGTGTCATCCTCGTGTGACACCCTCGTGTGAGCCCCTCGTGCAAGATGCTTGTGTGAGAGAGACCCTCATGTGAGATGTGTGACACCCTTGTGTGAGAGAGACCCTTGTGAGGCCCTTGTGTGACACCCTCGTGTGAGACCTTCGTGCGAGAACCCCGTGTGGGAGAATCCTTGTGAGACCCTTGTGACACCCTCATGTGACACCCTCGTGTGAGACCCTGGTGCAAGATCCTTGTGAGATCCTTGTGTGAGAGAGCGTCTCGTGTGAGACCCTCGTGTGAGAAAGACCCTTGTGAGACCCTCCTGGGAGAGCTGAGAGCCTTGTGCAAGGGCCTCGTGCAAGGGCCTCGTGCGGGAGCCGTGTGAGCTCCTTGTGTGAGAGCCCCCGCGTGTGACACCCTCGTGTGAGCCCCTCGTGCAAGATCCTTGTGAGCCCCTCGAGTGTGAGCCCCTCGTGTGAGCCCCTCGTGTGAGCCCCTCGTGTGAGATCCTCGTGCAAGAGCCGTGTGTGAAACGTCCCCATTTGGGGTCCCCGCCCCCATTTGGGGTCCCTGCCCCCATTTGGGGTCCCGCTCCGTGCTGACCCCCCCCGCCCCCCCCAGAGCCCCTGTTTCAGGCCCTGGCCGAGCTCCGTGCCCAGCAGCAGCAGCTGCAGCAGGAGGTGGTCGCCCTGAGGAGCACCGCGGGTGAGACCACCCCCGGGACACCCCCAGCACCCTGCCCCTATAACCCCCCCCGTGACCCTATAACCCCCCCATGTCCCTATAACCCCCCCTGTGACCCTATAACCCCCCCCCCGTGACCCTATAACCCCCCCTGTGACCCTATAACCCCCCCGTGACCCTATAACCCCCCCTGTGACCCTATAACCCCCCCATGTCCCTATAACCCCCCCCCGTGACCCTATAACATCCCCTGTGACCCTATAACCCCTGGCGCCCCCACAACCCCCCATGCCCCCCCATGTCCCTATAACCCCGCAATCCTATAACCCCCCCATGCCCCTATAACCCCCCATGCCCCCCATACCCCTGTAACCCCCCATGCCCCTATAACCTCCATGGCCCTATAACCCCCCCATGTTTCTATAACCCCTGATGCTCCCCCATGTCCCTATAACCTCTGGTGACCCAATAACGTCCCTGGGCCCCTATAACCCCCCATGCCTCCCATGTCCCTATAATCCCCTATAACTCTCCTGTGCCTCTACAACCCTCCCATGCCCCTATAACCCCCAATGCCCCCCATACCCCTATCGCCCCCCATGCCCCTATAACCCCCTATAATCCCCCTGGGCCCCTATAACCCCTGATGCCCCCCCCTATAACTCCCCAATCCCTATAGCTCCTCATGCCCCTATAACCCCCCCATGCCCCTATAACCCCCATGGCCCTATAACCCCCCCATGTCTCAATAACCCCTGTTGCCCCCCATGTTTCTATAACCCCCCATGACCTTATAACCTCTCCATGACCCTATAACCCCCTTATAACTCCCCCTGGCACCTATAACCCCCTGTGACCCTATAACCCCTGATGCCCCCCGTGTTCCTATAAGCCCCTGTGACCCTATAACCCCCCGACCCTATAACCCCTGATACTCCTCATGCCCCTATAAACCCCCATGTCCCTATAACCCCCCATGCCTCTATAACCCCCCGACCCTATAAACTCCCCATGCCCCTATAGCCCCCATGACCCTATAACCCCCCGTGCCCCTATAACCCCCTGTGACCCTATAACCCCTGATGCCCACTGTGCCCCTATAACCCCCCATACCCCCATAACTCCCTATAACCCCCCTTGACCTTATAACCTCCCCTGACCCTACAACCCCCCTGACCCTATAACCACCCCATGCCCCCAGAACCCCCTATAACCTCCCCGTGACCCTATAACCCCCCCTGACCCTATAACCACCCCATGCCCCCAGAACCCCCCTATAACCCCCCCTGATCCTATAACCCCCCCGTGACCCTATAACCCCCCTGACTCTACAACCCCCCCATGGCCATATAACCCCTTGTGCCCCTATAACCCCCCCATACCCCTATAACCCCCCTGACCCTATAACCCCCCCATGCCCCCATAACCCCCTATAACACCCCCTGACCCTATAACCCCCTATAACGCCTCCTGACCCTATAACCCCCCTGTGCCCCTATAACCCCCCCCGACCCTACAACCCCCTGTGACCCTACAACCCCCCCGTGCCCCTATAACCCCCCTGACCCTACAACCCCCCCGTGCCCCTACAACCCCCCCGTGCCCCTACAACCCCCCTGACCCTATAACCCCCCCGCAGTGGGGCCGTGCCCGCGGTGCCCCCCCGGCTGGGTTCCGTTTGGGGCCAGCTGCTATCACTTCTCGGCGACCGGGCGGCGATGGCGCGAGGCCGAAGGCTCCTGCGCGGCTCAGGGGGGGCTGCTCCTGGTGCTGGAGACCGCGGCCGAGCAGGTACCCCCCCCACGACCCCCCCACGACCCCCCCGGACCCCCCCAGACTCCCCCAACCCCCCCCCGGAGCTCAGCGCCCCCCCAGACCCAATAAAGAGATAGGGGGGAGATGGGGAGTGGTGGGCACTAAAGGGTTAATGGGGGCGGGGGGGGTCTGGGAGAGCCCCCCCCAAATTCTAGGACCCCCCTGGAACCCCAGGGACCCCTCCAGACCCCCCCCCGGACCCCCAGGAGCTCAGCACCCCCCCAGACCCAATAAAGAG
>NW_028136881.1:0-38940 GCF_965140915.1 Aythya marila | reverse complement strand
TTTTGGGGTCTCCGTTGTGTTTTGTTGTGTTCTCGTTGGTCATTATGGTGGAAAAGGATAAATTGTGGGTTTTGGAGAACATCAGGTAGGTTTCGGGTGGTTTTGGGGTGGATCTATGGTTTTGGTGTATTTTCTTCCAGTTTTGG
This sequence comes from Aythya marila, assembly GCF_965140915.1. Lineage (NCBI taxonomy): Eukaryota > Metazoa > Chordata > Aves > Anseriformes > Anatidae > Aythya > Aythya marila. The sequence continues at coordinate 38,794 of NW_028136881.1, read as the reverse complement.
GGGTGATACCGATATTTTTTGGGGTGTTTTTGACGTGTTTTGGGGTCTCCATTAGGTTTTGTTGTTTTCTTGTTGGTCATTATGTTAAATAAGTGTGGATTGTGGGTTTTGGAGAACATCAGGTAGGTTTAGGGTGGTTTTGGGGTGGATATATGGTACTCAGTTTTTTTGTTTTTTTTTTTTTTGGGGGGGGGGATTATCCTGGACTTTTTGTGTTGTTTTTGACGTGTTTTGGGGTCTCCGTTTTGTTTCATTGGGTTTTCCATGGTCATCGTGTTGTAAAAGGGTAAATTGTGGGTTTTGGAGAACTTCAGGTAGGTTTAGGGGGACTTTTCGCGTGGATTCATGGTATTTGGGCTTTTCTTCTATTTTGGAGAGTGATCCTCTCCTTTCTTCGTGTGATTTTGAAGTGTTTTGGGGTTTCCGTTGCGTTTCGTTGAGTTCCTAATGCGTTTTCTGGTGGTTGGGAGTGTGCTTTGGGATTAGGAGAACATCAGGTAGGTTTAGGGTGGTTTTGGGGTGGATCTATGGTATTTGGGGTTTTCTTCTGTTTTTTGGCGTGATCCTGTTCTTTTTTGTGTTGTTTTTGACGTGTTTTGGGGTCTCCGTTGTGTTTTGTTGTGTTCTCGTTGGTCATTATGGTGGAAAAGGATAAATTGTGGGTTTTGGAGAACATCAGGTAGGTTTCGGGTGGTTTTGGGGTGGATCTATGGTTTTGGTGTATTTTCTTCCAGTTTTGGGGGTGATACCGATATTTTTTGGGGTGTTTTTGACGTGTTTTGGGGTCTCCATTAGGTTTTGTTGTTTTCTTGTTGGTCATTATGTTAAATAAGTGTGGATTGTGGGTTTTGGAGAACATCAGGTAGGCTTAGGGTGGTTTTGGGGTGGATCTATGATTTTGGCGGATTTTCTTCCAGTTTTGGGGGTGATGCCATTCTTGTTTGGGGTGTTTTTGACGTTTTTTGGGGGCTCTGTTTGGTTTTGTTCGGTTCTCGTTGGTCATCGTGTTGGAAAAGGGTAAATTGTGGGTTTTGGAGAACATCAGGTAGGTGTTGGGTGGTTTTGGGGTGGATCTATGGTTTTGGTGTATTTTCTTCCACTTTTGGGGGTGGTACCGATATTTTTTGGGGTGTTTTTGACGTGTTTTGGGGTCTCCGTTGGGTTTTGTTGGGTTCTCGTTGGTCATCATGTTGGAAAAGTGTAAATTGTGGGTTTTGGAGAACATCAGGTAGGTTTAGGGTGGTTTTGGGGTGGATCTATGGTTTTGGGGGATTTTCTTCCAGTTTTGGGGGTGATGCCATTTTTGTTTGGGGTGGTTTTTTTTATGTTTTTGGGGTCTCTGTTTGGTTTTGTTGGGTTCTCGTTGGTCATCATGTTGGAAAAGTGTAAATTGTGGGTTTTGGAGAACATCAGGTAGGTTTAGGGTGGTTTTGGGGTGGATATATGGTACTCATTTTTTTTTTTTTTTTTTTTGGGGGGGGGATGATCCTGGACTTTTTGTGTTGTTTTTGACGTGTTTTGGGGTCTCCGTTGTGTTTCATTGGGTTTTCCATGGTCATCGTGTTGTAAAAGGGTAAATTGTGGGTTTTGGAGAACATCAGGTAGGTTTAGGGGGACTTTTCGCGTGGATTCATGGTATTTGGGGTTTTCTTCTATTTTGGAGAGTGATCCTCTCCTTTCTTCGTGTGATTTTGAAGTGTTTTGGGGTTTCCGTTGCGTTTCGTTGAGTTCCTAATACGTTTTATGGTGGTTGGGTGTGTGCTTTGGGATTAGGAGAACATCAGGTAGGTTTAGGGTGGTTTTGGGGTGGATCTATGGTATTTGGGGTTTTCTTCTGTTTTTTGGCGTGATCCTGTTCTTTTTTGTGTTGTTTTTGACGTTTTTTGGGGTCTCTGTTGGGTTTTGTTGGGTTCTCGTTGGTCATCGTGTTGGAAAAGGGTAAATTGTGGGTTTTGGAGAACATCAGGTAGGTTTAGGGAGGTTTTGCGGTGGATCTATTGTTTTGGCGTATTTTCTTCCAGTTTTGGGGGGATGCCGATATTTTTTGGGGTGTTTTTGACGTGTTTTGGGGTCTCCATTAGGTTTTGTTGTGTTCTTGTTTGTCATTATGTTAAATAGGTGTGGATTGTGGATTTTGGAGAACATCAGGTAGGCTTAGGGTGGTTTTGGGGTGGATCTATGGTTTTGGCGGATTTTCTTCCAGTTTTGGGGGTGATGCCGTTCTTGTTTGGGGTGTTTTTGACGTTTTTTGGGGGCTCTGTTTGGTTTTGTTCGGTTCTCGTTGGTCATCGTGTTGGAAAAGGGTAAATTGTGGGTTTTGGAGAACATCAGGTAGGTGTTGGGTGGTTTTGGGGTGGATCTATGGTTTTGGTGTATTTTCTTCCACTTTTGGGGGTGGTACCGATATTTTTTGGGGTGTTTTTGACGTGTTTTGGGGTCTCCGTTGGGTTTTGTTGGGTTCTCGTTTGTCATCATGTTGGAAAGGGTAAATTGTGGGTTTTGTAGAACATCAGGTAGGTTTAGGGTGGTTTTGGGGTGGATCTATGGTTTTGGGGGATTTTCTTCCAGTTTTGGGGGTGATGCCATTTTTGTTTGGGGTGTTTTTTTTTATGTTTTTGGGGTCTCTGTTTGGATTTGTTGGGTTCTCGTTGGTCATCATGGTGGAAAAGTGTAAATTGTGGGTTTTGAGAACATCAGGTAGGTTTAGGGTGGTTTTGGGGTGGATATATGGTACTCAGTTTTTTTGTTTTTTTTTTTTTTTGGGGGGGGGGGATTATCCTGGACTTTTTGTGTTGTTTTTGACGTGTTTTGGGGTCTCCGTTTTGTTTCATTGGGTTTTCCATGGTCATCGTGTTGTAAAAGGGTAAATTGTGGGTTTTGGAGAACTTCAGGTAGGTTTAGGGGGACTTTTCGCGTGGATTCATGGTATTTGGGCTTTTCTTCTATTTTGGAGAGTGATCCTCTCCTTTCTTCGTGTGATTTTGAAGTGTTTTGGGGTTTCCGTTGCGTTTCGTTGAGTTCCTACTGCGTTTTCTGGTGGTTGGGAGTGTGCTTTGGGATTAGGAGAACATCAGGTAGGTTTAGGGTGTCTTTGGGGTGGATCTATGGTATTTGGGGTTTTCTTCCAGTTTTGGGGGTGATGCCGTTCTTGTTTGGGGTGTTTTTGACTTTTTTTGGGTTCTCTGTTGTGTTTTGTTGGGTTCTCGTTGGTCATCATGTTGGAAAAGTGTAAATTGTTGTTTTTGGAGGACATCAGGTAGGTTTAGGGTGGTTTTGGGGTGGATCTATGGTTTTGGCGGATTTTCTTCCAGTTTTGGGGGTGATGCAGTTCTTGTTTGGGGTGTTTTTGACGTGTTTTTTGGGGTCACTGTTGGGTTTTGTTGGGTTCTCGTTGGTCATCGTGTTGGAAAGGGTAAATTGTTGTTTTTGGAGAACATCAGGTAGGTTTAGGGTGGTTTTGGGGTGGATCTATGGTATTTGGTGTTTCCTTCTGTTTTTTGGCGTGATCCTGCTCTTTTTTGTGTTGTTTTTGACGTGTTTTGGGGTCTCCGTTGGGTTTTGTTGTGTTCTCGTTTGTCATTATGTTGGAAAAGTGTAAATTCTGGGTTTTGGAGAACATCAGGTAGGTTTAGGTTGGTTTTGGGGTGGATCTATGGTTTTGGCGTATTTTATTCCAGTTTTGGGGGTGATGCCGATGTTTTTTGGGGTGTTTTTGACGTTTTTTGGGGTCTCCATTAGGTTTTGTTGTGTTTTTGTTGGTCATTATGTTAAATAGGTGTGGATTGTGGGTTTTGGAGAACATCAGGTAGGTTTAGGGTGGTTTTGGGGTGGATCTATGGTTTTGGCGTATTTTCTTCCAATTTTGGGGGTGATGCCGTTCTTGTTTGGGGTGTTTTTGACGTTTTTTGGGGTCTCTGTTGGGTTTTGTTGGGTTCTCGTTGGTCATCATAGTGGAAAAGTGTAAATTGTGGGTTTTGTAGAACATCAGGTAGGTTTTAGGGTGGTTTTGGGGTGGATCTATTGTTTTGGCGTATTTTCTTCCAGTTTTGGGGGTGATGCCGTTCTTGTTTGGGGTGTTTTTGACGTTTTTTGGTGTCTCTGTTGGGTTTTGTTGGGTTCTCGTTGGTCATCGTGTTGGAAAAGGGTAAATTGTGGGTTTTGGAGAACATCAGGTAGGTGTAGGGTGGTTTTGGGGTGGATCTATGGTTTTGGCGGATTTTCTTCCAGTTTTGGGGGTGATGCCATTTTTGTTTTGGGGTGTTTTTTTTTATGTTTTTGGGGTCTCTGTTTGGTTTTGTTGGGTTCTCGTTGGTCATCATGGTGGAAAAGTGTAAATAGTGGGTTTTGTAGAACATCAGGTAGGTGTAGGGTGGTTTTGGGGTGGATCTATGGTTTTGGGGGATTTTCTTCCAGTTTTGGGGGTGATGCCATTTTTGTTTGGGGTGGTTTTTTTTATGTTTTTGTGGTCTCTGTTTAGTTTTGTTGGGTTCTCGTTGGTCATCATGGTGGAAAAGTGTAAATAGTGGGTTTTGTAGAACATCAGGTAGGTTTAGGGTGGTTTTGGGGTGGATCTATGGTTTTGGGGGATTTTCTTCCAGTTTTGGGGGTGTTGCCGTTCTTGTTTGGGGTGTTTTTGACGTGTTTTGGGGTCTCCATTAGGTTTTGTTGAGTTCTTGTTTGTCATTATATTAAATAGGATTGGATTGTGGGTTTTGCAGAACATCAGGTAGGTTTAAGGGTTTTTTTAGGTTTAAATCCTGGCATTTTTTTTTTTTTTTTTTTTTTAGTATCTGGGTTGATTTTTTTGGTGTTTTTGACGTGTTTTGGGGTCTCCGTTGGGTTTCGTTGGTTTTTCCGTGGTCATCATGTTGGAAAAGGGTAAATTGCTGGTTTTGGAGAACTTCAGGTAGGTTTAGGGGGACTTTTCGCGTGGATTCATGGTATTTGGGGTTTTCTTCTCTTTTGGAGAGTGATCCTCTCCTTTCTTCGTGTGATTTTGAAGTGTTTTGGGGTTTCCGTTGCGTTTCGTTGAGTTCCTACTGCGTTTTCTGGTGGTTGGGAGTGTGCTTTGGGATTAGGAGAACATCAGGTAGGTTTAGGGTGTCTTTGGGGTGGATCTATGGTATTTGGGGTTTTCTTCCAGTTTTGGGGGTGATGCCGTTCTTGTTTGGGGTGTTTTTGACGTTTTTTGGGTTCTCTGTTGTGTTTTGTTGGGTTCTCGTTGGTCATCGTGTTGGAAAAGTGTAAATTGTGGGTTTTGGAGAACATCAGGTAGGTTTAGGGTGGTTTTGGGGTGGATCTATGGTTTTGGCGGATTTTCTTCCAATTTTGGGGGTGATGCCGTTCTTGTTTGGGGTGTTTTTGACGTGTTTTGGGGTCTCCATTAGGTTTTGTTGTGTTCTCGTTGGTCATTGTGTTGGAAAAGGGTAAATTGTTGTTTTTGGAGAACATCAGGTAAGTTTAGGGTGGTTTTGGGGTGGATATATGGTACTCAGTTTGTTTTTTTTTTTTTTTTTGGGTGGCGGGGATGATCCTGGACTTTTTTGTGTTGTTTTTGACGTGTTTTGGGGTCTCCGTTGTGTTTTGTTGTGTTCTCGTTGGTCATTATGGTGGAAAAGGATAAATTGTGGGTTTTGGAGAACATCAGGTAGGTTTAGGGTGGTTTTGGGGTGGATCTATGGTTTTGGGGGATTTTCTTCCAGTTTTGGGGGTGATGCCGTTCTTGTTTGGGGTGTTTTTGACGTTTTTTGGGGTCTCTGTTGGGTTTTGTTGGGTTCTCGTTGGTCATCGTGTTGGAAAAGTGTAAATTGTTGGTTTTGGAGAACATCAGGTAGGTTTAGGGTGGTTTGGGGTGGATCTATGGTATTTGGGTTTTCTTCTGTTTTTTGGCGTGATGCTGTTCTTGTTTGGGTGTTTTTGACGTTTTTTGGGGTCTCTGTTGGGTTTTGTTGGGTTCTCGTTGGTCATCGTGTTGGAAAATGGTAAATTGTGGATTTGGAGAACATCAGGTAGGTTTAGGGTGGTTTTGGGGTGGATCTATGATATTTGGGGTTTTCTTCTGTTTTTTGGCGTGATCCTGTTTTTTTGTGTTGTTTTTGACGTGTTTTGGGGTCTCCGTTGGGTTTTGTTGTGTTCTCGTTGGTCATTATGGTGGAAAAGGATAAATTGTGGGTTTTGGAGAACATCAGGTAGGTTTAGGGTGGTTTTGGTGTGGATCTATGGTTTTGGGGGATTTTCTTCCAGTTTTGGGGGTGATGCCGATATTTTTTGGGGTGTTTTTGACGTGTTTTGGGGTCTCCATTAGGTTTTGTTGGGTTCTTGTTTGTCATTATGTTAAATAGGTGTGGATTGTGGGTTTTGGAGAACATCAGGTAGGTTTAGGGTGGTTTTGGGTGGATCTATGGTTTTGGCGGATTTTCTTCCAATTTTGGGGGTGATGCCGTTCTTGTTTGGGGTGTTTTTGACGTTTTTTGGGGTCTCTGTTGGGTTTTGTTGGGTTCTCGTTGGTCATCGTGTTGGAAAAGTGTAAATTGTGGGTTTTGGAGAACATCAGGTAGGTTTAGGGTGTCCTTGGGGTGGATCTATGGTATTTGGGGTTTTCTTCCAATTTTGGGGGTGATGCCGTTCTTTTTTGTGTTGTTTTTGACGTGTTTTGGGGTCTCTGTTGGGTTTTGTTGTGTTCTCGTTGGTCATTATGGTGGAAAAGTGTAAATTGTGGGTTTTGGAGAACATCAGGTAGGTGTAGGGTGGTTTTGGGGTGGATCTATTTTTTTTGTGTATTTTCTTCCAGTTTTGGGGGTGATGGCGATATTTTTTGGGGTGTTTTTGACGTGTTTTGGGGTCTCCATTTGGTTTTGTTGTGTTCTTGTTGGTCATTATGTTAAATAGGAGTGGATTGTGGGTTTTGGAGAACATCAGGTTGGTTTAGGGTGGTTTTGGGGTGGATCTATGGTTTTGGCGGATTTTCTTCCAATTTTGGGGGTGATGCCGTTCTTGTTTGGGGTGTTTTTGACGTTTTTTGGGGTCTCTGTTGGGTTTTGTTGGGTTCTCGTTGGTCATCATAGTGGAAAAGTGTAAATTGTGGGTTTTGGAGAACATCAGGTAGGTTTAGGGTGGTTTTGGGGTGGATCTATGGTTTTGGGGGATTTTCTTCCAGTTTTGGGGGTGATGCCATTTTTGTTTGGGGTGTTTTTTTTTATGTTTTTGGGGTCTCTGTTGGTTTTGTTGGTTTCTCGTTGGTCATTATGGTGGAGAATTGTAAATTGTGGGTTTTGGAGAACATCAGGTAGGTTTAGGGTGGTTTTGGGGTGGATATATGGTACTCATTTTTTTTTTTTTTTTTTTTTTTTGGGGGGGGGGGATGATCCTGGACTTTTTGTGTTGTTTTTGACGTGTCTTGGGGTCTCCGTTTGGTTTCATTTGGTTTTCCATGGTCATCGTGTTGTAAAAGGGTAAATTGTCGGTTTTGGAGAACTTCAGGTAGGTTTAGGGGGACTTTTCGCGTGGATTCATGGTATTTGGGGTTTTGATCTATTTTGGAGAGTGATCCTCTCCTTTCTTCGTGTGATTTTGAAGTGTTTTGGGGTTTCCGTTCTTTTCGTTGAGTTCCTAATGCGTTTTATGGTGGTTGGGAGTGTGCTTTGGGATTAGGAGAACATCAGGTAGGTTTAGGGTGTCTTTGGGGTGGATCTATGGTATTTGGGGTTTTCTTCCAGTTTTGGGGGTGATGCCGTTCTTGTTTGGGGTGTTTTTGACGTTTTTGGTGTTCTCTGTTGGGTTTTGTTGGGTTGTCGTTGGTCATCGTGTTGGAAAAGTGTAAATTGTTGTTTTTGGAGAACATCAGGTAGGTTTAGGGTGGTTTTGGGGTGGATCTATGATTTTGGCGGATTTTCTTCAAATTTTGGGGGTGATGCAGTTCTTGTTTGGGGTGTTTTTGACGTGTTTTGGGGTCACTGTTGGGTTTTGTTGGGTTCTCGTTGGTCATCGTGTTGGAAAAGGGTAAATTGTTGTTTTTGGAGAACATCAGGTAGGTTTAGGGTGGTTTTGGGGTGGATCTATGATTTTGGCGGATTTTCTTCCAATTTTGGGGGTGATGCAGTTCTTTTTTGTGTTGTTTTTGACGTGTTTTGGGGTCTCTGTTGGGTTTTGTTGTGTTCTCGTTGGTCATTATGGTGGAAAAGTGTAAATTGTTGTTTTTGGAGAACATCAGGTAGGTGTAGGGTGGTTTTGGGGTGGATCTATTTTTTTTGTGTATTTTCTTCCAGTTTTGGGGGTGATGGCTATATTTTCTGGGGTGTTTTTGACGTGTTTTGGGGTCTCCATTTGGTTTTGTTGTGTTCTTGTTGGTCATTATGTTAAATAGGAGTGGATTGTGGGTTTTGGAGAACATCAGGTTGGTTTAGGGTGGTTTTGGGGTGGATCTATGGTTTTGGCGTATTTTCTTCGAGTTTTGGGGGTGATGCCGTTCTTGTTTGGGGTGTTTTTGACGTTTTTTGGGGTCTCTGTTGGGTTTTGTTGGGTTCTCGTTGGTCATCATAGTGGAAAAGTGTAAATTGTGGGTTTTGGAGAACATCAGGTAGGTTTAGGGAGGTTTTGGGGTGGATCTATGGTTTTTGTGTATTTTCTTCCAGTTTTGGGGGTGATACCGATATTTTTTGGGGTGTTTTTGACGTGTTTTGGGGTCTCCATTAGGTTTTGTTGTGTTCTTGTTTGTCATTATGTTAAATAGGAGTGGATTGTGGGTTTTGGAGAACATCAGTAGGTTTAGGGTGATTTTGGGGTGGATCTATTGTTTTGGCGTATTTTCTTCCAGTTTTGGTGGTGATGCCGTTCTTGTTTGGGGTGTTTTTGACGTTTTTTGGGGTCTCTGTTGGGTTTTGTTGGGTTCTCGTTGGTCATCGTGTTGGAAAAGGGTAAATTGTGGGTTTTGTAGAACATCAGGTAGGTTTAGGGTGGTTTTGGGGTGGATATATGGTACTCAGTTTTTTTTTTTTTTTTTTTTTTTGGGGGGGGGGGGATGATCCTGGACTTTTTGTGTTGTTTTTGACGTGTTTTGGGGTCTCCATTGTGTTTCATTTGGTTTTCCATGGTCACCGTGTTGTAAAAGTGTACATTGTGGGTTTTGTAGAACATCAGGTAGGTTTAGGGTGGTTTTGGGGTGGATCTATTGTTTTGGCGTATTTTCTTCCAGTTTTGGGGGTGATGCCGATATTTTTTGGGGTGTTTTTGACGTGTTTTGGGGTCTCCATTAGGTTTTGTTGTGTTCTTGTTGGTCATTATGTTAAATAGGTGTGGATTGTGGGTTTTGTAGAACATCAGGTAGGTTTAGGGTGGTTTTGGGGTGGATCTATTGTTTTGGCGGATTTTCTTCCAGTTTTGGGGGTGATGCCGTTCTTGTTTGGGGTGCTTTTGACGTTTTTTGGGGTCTCTGTTGGGTTTTGTTGGGTTCTCGTTGGTCATCATAGTGGAAAAGTGTAAATTGTGGGTTTTGGAGAACATCAGGTAGGTTTAGGGTGGTTTTGGGGTGGATCTATGGTTTTGGGGGATTTTCTTCCAGTTTTGGGGGTGATGCCGCTATTTTTGGTGGTGTTTTTGACGTGTTTTGGGGTCTCCATTAGGTTTTGTTATGTTCTTGTTTGTCATTATGTTAAATAGGAGTGGATTGTGGGTTTTGGAGAACATCAGGTAGGTTTAGGGTGGTTTTGGGGTGGATCTATGGTTTTGGCGTATTTTCTTCCAGTTTTGGGGGTGATTCCGTTCTTGTTTGGGGTGTTTTTGACGTTTTTGGGGGTCTCCGTTGGGTTTCGTTGGTTTTTCCGTGGTCATCATGTTGGAAAAGGGTAAATTGCTGGTTTTGGAGAACATCAGGTAAGTTTAGGGTGGTTTTGGGGTGGATCTATGATTTTGGCGGATTTTCTTCCAATTTTTGGGGTGATGCCGTTCTTGTTTGGGGTGTTTTTGACGTTGTTTGGGGTCACTGTTGGGTTTTGTTGGTTGCTCGTTTGTCATCGTGTTGGAAAAGGGTAAATTGTTGTTTTTGGAGAACATCAGGTAGATTTAGGGTGGTTTTGGGGTGGATCTATGGTATTTGGGGTTTTCTTCTGTTTTTTTTGGCGTGATCCTGTTCTTTTTTGTGTTGTTTTTGACGTGTTTTGGGGTCTCCGTTGGGTTTTGTTGTGTTCTCGTTGGTCATTATGGTGGAAAAGGGTAAATTGTGGGTTTTGGAGAACATCAGGTAGGTTTAGGGTGGTTTTGGGGTGGATCTATGGTTTTGGGGGATTTTCTTCCAGTTTTGGGGGTGATGCCATTTTTGTTTGGGGTGTTTTTTTTTTATGTTTTTGGGGTCTCCATTAGGTTTTGTTGGGTTCCCGTTGGTCATCATGGTGGAAAAGTGTATATTGTGGGTTTTGGAGAACATCAGGTAGGTTTAGGGTGGTTTTGGGGTGGATATATGGTACTCAGTTTTGTTTTTTTTTTTTTTTTTTGGGGGGGGATTATCCTGGACTTTTTGTGTTGTTTTTGACGTGTTTGGGGTCTCCGTTTTGTTTCATTTGGTTTTCCATGGTCATCGTGTTGGAAAAGTGTAAATTGTGGGTTTTGGAGAACATCAGGTAGGTTTAGGGTGGTTTTGGGGTGGATATATGATTTTGGCGGATTTTCTTCCAATTTTGGGGGTGATGCCATTCCTTTTTCGGGTGTTTTTGACGTGTTGTGGGGTCACTGTTGTGTTTTGTTGGGTTCTCGTTGGTCATCGTGTTGGAAAAGTGTAAATTGTTGTTTTTGGAGAACATCAGGTAGATTTAGGGTGGTTTTGGGGTGGATCTATGGTATTTGGGGTTTTCTTCTGTTTTTTTTGGCGTGATCCTGTTCTTTTTTGTGTTGTTTTTGACGTGTTTTGGGGTCTCCGTTGGGTTTTGTTGTGTTCTCGTTGGTCATTATGGTGGAAAAGGGTAAATTGTGGGTTTTGGAGAACATCAGGTAGGTTTAGGGTGGTTTTGGGGTGGATCTATGGTTTTGGCGGATTTTCTTCCAATTTTGGGGGTGATGCCGTTCTTGTTTGGGGTGCTTTTGACGTTTTTTGGGGTCTCTGTTGGGTTTTGTTGGGTTGTCATTGGTCATCATGTTGGAAAAGTGTAAATTGTGGGTTTTGGAGAACATCAGGTAGGTTTAGGGTGGTTTTGGGGTGGATCTATGGTTTTGGCGTATTTTCTTCCAGTTTTGGGGGTGATGCCATTTTTGTTTGGGGTGGTTTTTTTATGTTTTTGGGGTCTCTGTTTGGTTTTGTTGGGTTCTCGTTGGTCATCATGGTGGAAAAGTGTAAATTGTGGGTTTTGTAGAACATCAGGTAGGTTTAGGGTGGTTTTGGGGTGGATATATGGTACTCAGTTTTTTTTTTTTTTTTTTTTTTTTTGGGGGGGGGGATGATCCTGGACTTTTTGTGTTGTTTTTGACGTGTTTTGGGGTCTCCGTTGTGTTTCATTGGGTTTTCCATGGTCATCGTGTTGTAAAAGTGTTAATTGTGGGTTTTGGAGAACTTCAGGTAGGTTTAGGGGGACTTTTCGCGTGGATTCATGGTATTTGGGCTTTTCTTCTATTTTGGAGAGTGATCCTCTCCTTTCTTCGTGTGATTTTGAAGTGTTTTGGGGTTTCCGTTGCGTTTCGTTGAGTTCCTAATGCGTTTTCTGGTGGTTGGGAGTGTGCTTTGGGATTAGGAGAACATCAGGTAGGTTTAGGGTGTCTTTGGGGTGGATCTATGGTATTTGGGGTTTTCTTCCAGTTTTGGGGGTGATGCCGTTCTTGTTTGGGGTGCTTTTGACGTGTTTTGGGGTCTCCGTTGGGTTTTGTTGGGTTCTCGTTGGTCATCATGTTGGAAAAGAGTAAATTGTGGGTTTTGTAGAACATCAGGTAGGTTTAGGGTGGTTTTGGGGTGGATCTATGGTTTTGGGGGATTTTCTTCCAGTTTTGGGGGTGATGCCATTTTTGTTTGGGGTGGTTTTTTTTATGTTTTTGGGGTCTCTGTTTGGTTTTGTTGGGTTCTCGTTGGTCATCATGGTGGAAAAGTGTAAATTGTGGGTTTTGGAGAACATCAGGTAGGTTTAGGGTGGTTTTGGGGTGGATATATGGTACTCAGTTTTTTGTTTTTTTTTTGGGGTGGGGGGGATTATCCTGGACTTTTTGTGTTGTTTTTGACGTGTTTTGGGGTCTCCGTTTTGTTTCATTTGGTTTTCCATGGTCATCGTGTTGTAAAAGGGTAAATTGTGGGTTTTGGAGAACTTCAGGTAGGTTTAGGGGGACTTTTCGCGTGGATTCATGGTATTTGGGCTTTTCTTCTATTTTGGAGAGTGATCCTCTCCTTTCTTCGTGTGATTTTGAAGTGTTTTGGGGTTTCCGTTGCGTTTCGTTGAGTTCCTACTGCGTTTCTGGTGGTTGGGAGTGTGCTTTGGGATTAGGAGAACATCAGGTAGGTTTAGGGTGTCTTTGGGGTGGATCTATGGTATTTGGGGTTTTCTTCCAGTTTTGGGGGTGATGCCGTTCTTGTTTGGGGTGTTTTTGACGTTTTTTGGGTTCTCTGTTGTGTTTTGTTGGGTTCTCGTTGGTCATCGTGTTGGAAAAGTGTAAATTGTGGGTTTTGGAGAACATCAGGTAGGTTTAGGTTGGTTTTGGGGTGGATCTATGGTTTTGGCGGATTTTCTTCCAGTTTTGGGGGTGATGCCGTTCTTGTTTGGGGTGTTTTTGACGTCTTTTGGGGTCTTCATTACGTTTTGTTGTGTTCTTGTTTGTCATTATGTTAAATAGGTGTGGATTGTGGGTTTTGGAGAACATCAGGTAGGTTTAGGGTGGTTTTGGGGTGGATCTATGGTTTTGGCGTATTTTCTTCAAATTTTGGGGGTGATGCCGTTCTTGTTTGGGGTGTTTTTGACGTTTTTTGGGGTCTCTGTTGGGTTTTGTTGGGTTCTCGTTGGTCATCGTGTTGGAAAAGGGTAAATTGTGGGTTTTGGAGAACATCAGGTAGGTGTAGGGTGGTTTTGGGGTGGATCTATGGTTTTGGGGGATTTTCTTCCAGTTTTGGGGGTGATGCCATTTTTGTTTGGGGTGGTTTTTTTTATGTTTTTGTGGTGTCTGTTTGGTTTTGTTGGGTTCTCGTTGGTCATCATGGTGGAAAAGTGTAAATAGTGGGTTTTGTAGAACATCAGGTAGGTTTAGGGTGGTTTTGGGGTGGATCTATGGTTTTGGTGTATTTTCTTCCAGTTTTGGGGTTGTTGCCGTTCTTGTTTGGGGTGTTTTTGACGTTTTTTGGGGTCTCTGTTGGGTTTTCTTGAGTTCTTGTTTGTCATTATATTAAATAGGATTGGATTGTGGGTTTTGCAGAACATCAGGTAGGTTTAAGGGTTTTTTTAGGTTTAAATCCTGGCATTTTTTTTTTTTTTTTTTTTTTTTTTTTTTAGTATCTGGGTTGATTTTTTTGGTGTTTTTGACGTGTTTTGGGGTCTCCGTTGGGTTTCGTTGGTTTTTCCGTGGTCATCATGTTGGAAAAGGGTAAATTGCTGGTTTTGGAGAACTTCAGGTAGGTTTAGGGGGACTTTTCGCGTGGATTCATGGTATTTGGGGTTTTCTTCTATTTTGGAGAGTGATCCTCTCCTTTCTTCGTGTGATTTTGAAGTGTTTTGGGGTTTCCGTTGCGTTTCGTTGAGTTCCTAATGCGTTTTCTGGTGGTTGGGAGTGTGCTTTGGGATTAGGAGAACATCAGGTAGGTTTAGGGTGTCTTTGGGGTGGATCTATGGTATTTGGGGTTTTCTTCTAGTTTTGGGGGTGATGCCGTTCTTGTTTGGGGTGTTTTTGACGTTTTTTGGGTTCTCTGTTGTGTTTTGTTGGGTTCTCGTTGGTCATCATGTTGGAAAAGAGTAAATTGTTGTTTTTGGAGAACATCAGGTAAGTTTAGGGTGGTTTTGGGGTGGATCTATGATTTTGGCGGATTTTCTTCCAATTTTGGGGGTGATGCCGTTCTTGTTTGGGGTGTTTTTGACGTGTTTTGGGGTCACTGTTGGGTTTTGTTGGGTTCTCGTTGGTCATCGTGTTGGAAAAGGGTAAATTGTGGGTTTTGGAGAACATCAGGTAGGTTTAGGGAGGTTTTGCGGTGGATCTATGGTTTTGGTGTATTTTCTTCCCGTTTTGGGGGTGATACCGATATTTTTTGGGGTGTTTTTGACGTGTTTTGGGGTCTGCATTAGGTTTTGTTGTGTTCTTGTTGGTCATTATGTTAAATATGTGTGGATTGTGGGTTTTGGAGAACATCAGGTAGGTTTAGGGTGGTTTTGGGGGTGGATCTATGGTTTTGGCGGATTTTCTTCCAGTTTTGGGCGTGATGCCGTTCTTGTTTGGGGTGTTTTTGACGTTTTTTGGGGTCTCTGTTGGGTTTTGTTGGGTTCTCGTTGGTCATCGTGTTGGAAAAGAGTAAATTGTGGGTTTTGGAGAACATCAGGTAGGTTTAGGGAGGTTTTGGGGTGGATCTATTGTTTTGGCGTATTTTCTTCCAGTTTTGGGGTGATGCCGATATTTTTTGGGGTTTTTTTGACGTGTTTTGGGGTCTCCATTAGGTTTTGTTGTGTTCTTGTTTGTCATTATGTTAAATAGGTGTGGATTGTGGATTTTGGAGAAGATCAGGTAGGTTTAGGGTGGTTTTGGGGTGGATCTATGATTTTGGCGGATTTTCTTCCAGTTTTGGGGGTGATGCCGTTCTTGTTTGGGGTGTTTTTGACGTTTTTTGGGGGCTCTGTTTGGTTTTGTTCGGTTCTCGTTGGTCATTATGGTGGAAAAGGGGTAAATTGTGGGTTTTGGAGAACATCAGGTAGGTTTAGGGAGGTTTTGGGGTGGATCTATGGTTTTGGGGGATTTTCTTCCAGTTTTGGGGGTGATGCCATTTTTGTTTGGGGTGGTTTTTTTTATGTTTTTGGGGTCTCTGTTTGGTTTTGTTGGGTTCTCGTTGGTCATCATGTTGGAAAAATGTAAATTGTGGGTTTTGGAGAACATCAGGTAGGTTTAGGGTGGTTTTGGGGTGGATCTATGGTTTTGGTGTATTTTCTTCCAGCTTTGGGGGGATGCCGATATTTTTTGGGGTGTTTTTGACGTGTTTTGGGGTCTCCATTAGGTTTTGTTGTGTTCTTGTTTGTCATTATGTTAAATAGGTGTGGATTGTGGGTTTTGGAGAACATCAGGTAGGTTTAGGGTGGTTTTGGGGTGGATCTATGGTTTTGGTGTATTTTCTTCCAGCTTTGGGGGGATGCCGATATTTTTTGGGGTGTTTTTGACGTGTTTTGGGGTCTCCATTAGGTTTTGTTGTGTTCTTGTTTGTCATTATGTTAAATAGGTGTGGATTGTGGGTTTTGTAGAACATCAGGTAGGTTTAGGGTGGTTTTGGGGTGGATCTATGGTTTTGGCGTATTTTCTTCCAGTTTTGGGGGTGATGCCGTTCTTGTTTGGGGTGTTTTTTGACGTTTTTTGGGGTCTCCGTTGGGTTTTGTTGGGTTCTCGTTGGTCATCGTGTTGGAAAAGTGTAAATTGTGGGTTTTGGAGAACATCAGGTAGGTGTAGGGTGGTTTTGGGGTGGATCTATGGTTTTAGGGGACTTTCTTCCAGTTTGGGGGTGATGCCGATATTTTTTGGGGTGTTTTTGACGTGTTTTGGGGTCTCCATTAGGTTTTGTTGTGTTCTTGTTGGTCATTATGTTAAATAGGTGTGGATTGTGGGTTTTGGAGAACATCAGGTAGGTTTAGGGTAATTTTGGGTTTGATCTATGGTTTTGGCGGATTTTCTTCCAATTTTGGGGGTGATGCCATTTTTGTATGGGGTGTTTTTTTTTTTATGTTTTTGAGGTCTCTGTTTGGTTTTGTTGGGTTTCTCGTTGGTCATCATGGTGGAAAAGTGTAAATAGTGGGTTTTGTAGAACATCAGGTAGGTTTTAGGGTGCTTTTGGGGTGGATATATGGTACTCAGTTTTTTTTTTTTTTTTTTTTTTTTGGGTGGCGGGGATGATCCTGGACTTTTTGTGTTGTTTTTGACGTGTTTTGGTGTCTCTGTTTGGTTTTGTTGGCTTCTCGTTGGTCATCATGGTGGAAAAGTGTAAATTGTGGGTTTTGGAGAACATCAGGTAGGTTTAGGGAGGTTTTGCGGTGGATCTATGGTTTTGGTGTATTTTCTTCCAGTTTTGGGGGTGATACCGATATTTTTTGGGGTGTTTTTGATGTGTTTTGGGGTCTCCATTAGGTTTTGTTGTGTTCTTGTTGGTCATTATGTTAAATATGTGTGGATTGTGGGTTTTGGAGAACATCAGGTAGGCTTAGGGTGGTTTTGGGTTAGATCTATTGTTTTGGCGTATTTTCTTCCACTTTTGGGGGTGATGCCGTTCTTTTTTGGGGTGTTTTTGACGTTTTTTGGGGTCTCTGTTGGGTTTTGTTGGGTTCTCGTTGGTCATCGTGTTGGAAAAGAGTAAATTGTGGGTTTTGGAGAACATCAGGTAGGTTTAGGGAGGTTTTGCGGTGGATCTATGGTTTTGGGGGATTTTCTTCCAGTTTTGGGGGTGATGCCATTTTTGTTTGGGGTGTTTTTTAAGGTTTTTGGGGTCTCTGTTTGGTTTTGTTGGGTTCTCGTTGGTCATCATGGTGGAAAAGTGTAAATTGTGGGTTTTGTAGAAGATCAGGTAGGTTTAGGGTGTTTTTGGGGTGGATATATGGTACTCAGTTTTTTTTTTTTTTTTTTTTTTTGGGAGGGGGGGATGATCCTGGACTTTTTGTGTTGTTTTTGACGTGTTTTGCGGTCTCCATTGTGTTTCATTTGGTTTTCCGTGGTCATCATATTGTAAAAGGGTAAATTGCTGGTTTTGGAGAACTTCAGGTAGGTTTAGGGGGACTTTTCGCGTGGATTCATGGTATTTGGGGTTTTCTTCTTTTGGGGGGAGTGATCCTCTCCTTTCTTCGGGTGATTTTGAAGTGTTTTGGTGTTTCCGTTGCGTTTCATTGAGTTCCTAATGTGTTTTATGGTGGTTGGGAGTGTGCTTTGGGATTAGGAGAACATCAGGTAGGTTTAGGGTTTCTTTGGGGTGGATCTATGGTATTTGGGGTTTTCTTCTAGTTTTGGGGGTGATGCCGTTCTTTTTTGGGGTGTTTTTGACGTGTTTTGGGGTCTCCGTTGGGTTTTGTTGGGTTCTTGTTTGTCATTATGTTAAATAGGTGTGGATTGTGGGTTTTGGAGAACATCAGGTAGGTTTAGGGTGGTTTTGGGGTGGATCTATGGTATTTGGGGTTTTCTTCTGTTTTTTGGCGTGATCCTGTTCTTTTTTGTGTTGTTTTTGACGTTTTTTGGGGTCTCTGTTTGGTTTTGTTGGGTTCTCGTTGGTCATCGTGTTGGAAAAGGGTAAATTGTGGGTTTTGGAGAACTTCAGGTAGGTTTAGGGGGACTTTTCGCGTGGTTTCATGGTATTTGGGGCTTTCTTCTTTTTGGGGGAGTGATCCTCTCCTTTCTTCGGGTGATTTTGAAGTGTTTTGGGGTTTCCGTTGGGTATTGTTGTATTCTTGTTGGTCGTTATGTTAAATAGGTGTGGATTGTGGGTTTTGGAGAACATCAGGTAGGTTTTAGGTTTTTTTGGGTTTATATCATGGCGGTTTTTTTTTGTTTTATTTATTTTTCTTTTTTTTTTTTAGGATCTGGGTTGATTTGGGGGTTGTTTTGAGTTTTTTGCGTCTCCGTTGGGTTTCGTTGGGTTTTCCGGTGTCATCATGGTGGAAAAGGGTAAATTGTGGGTTTTGGAGAACATCAGGTAGGTTTAGGGTGGTTTTGGGGTGGATCTGTGTTTTTGGGGTATTTTCTTCCAGTTTTGGGGGTGATGCCGTTCTTGTTTGGGGTGTTTTTGAAGTTTTTTGGGGTCTCTGTTGGGTTTTGTTGGGTTCTCGTTGGTCATCATGTTGGAAAAGGGTAAATTGTGGGTTTTGGAGAACATCAGTTAGGTTTAGGGTGGTTTTGGGGTGGATCTGTGTTTTTGGGGGATTTTCTTCCAGTTTTGGTGGTGATCCTTTTCTTGTTTGGGGTGTTTTTGACGTGTTTTGGGGTCTCTGTTGGGTTTTGTTGGGTTCTCGTTGGTCATCATGTTGGAAAAGGGTAAATTGTGGGTTTTGGAGAACATCAGGTAGGTCTAGGGGTACTTTTGGGGTGGATCTATGGCTTATTGGGTTTTCTTTCATTTTGGGGAACGATCCTGTTATTTTGAGGGTTTTTTAACATGTTTTGGGGTCTCCATTAGGTTTTGTTGGGTTCTTGTTTGTCATTATTTTAAATAGGAGTGGATTGTGGTTTTGGAAAACATCAGGTAGGTGTAAGGGTTTTTTTAGGAGTAAATCAATGCATTTATTTTTTTTTTAAAATTTTTTTTTTTAAATCTTGGTTGATTTTGGTGTGTTTTTGACGTGTTTGGGGGTCTTCGTCGGGGTTTCGTTGGGTTTTCCGTGCTCATCATGGTGGAAAAGGGTAAATTGCTGGTTTTGGAGAACTTCAGGTAGGTTTAGGGGGACTTTTCGCGTGGTTTCATGGTATTTGGGGTTTTCTTCTTTTTGGGGGAGTGATCCTCTCCTTTCTTCGGGTGATTTTGAAGTGTTTTGGGGTTTCCGTTGTGTTTCGTTGAGTTCCTAATGTGTTTTATGTTGGCTGGGAGTGTGCTTTGGGATTAGGAGAACATCAGGTAGGTTTAGGGTGTCTTTGGGGTGGATCCATGGTATTTGGGGTTTTCTTCTAATTTTTGGCGTAATGCCTTTCTTTTTTGGGGTGTTTTGTACGTGTTTTGGGGACTCCGTTGGGTTTGGTTGTGTTCTTGTTGGTCATTATGTTAAATAGGTGTGTATTGTGGGTTTTGGAGAACATCAGGTAGGTTTAGGGGTTCTTTTGGGGTGTATCTATGGCTTTTTGGGTTTTTCTTTCATTTTGGGGAATGATCCTGTTATTTTTGGGGTGTTTTTGACGTGTTTGGGGGTCTCCGTTGGGTTTCGTTGGGTTTTCCGGTGTCATCATGGTGGAAAAGGGTAAATTGTGGGTTTTGGAGAACATCAGGTAGGTTTAGGGTGGTTTTGGGGTGGATCTATGGTTTTGGGGTATTTTCTTCCTGTTTTGGGTGTGATGCCGTTCTTGTTTGGGGTATTTTTGACGTTTTTTGGGGTCTCCGTTGGGTTTTGTTGGGTTCTCGTTGGTCATCATGTTGGAAAAGGGTAAATTGTGGGTTTTGTAGAAGATCAGGTAGGTTTAGGGTGGTTTTGGGGTGGATCTGTGTTTTTGGTAGATTTTCTTCTAGTTTTGGGGGTGATCCCGTTCTTGTTTGGGGTGTTTTTGACGTGTTTTGGGGTCTCTGTTGGGTTTTGTTGGGTTCTCGTTGGTCATCATGGTGGAAAAGGGTATACTGTGGGTTCTGGAGAACATCAGGTAGGTTTAGGGGTACTTTTGGGGTGGAACTATGGCTTTTTGACTTTTCTTTCATTTTGGGGATTGATCCTGTTATTTCTGGGGTGTTTTTGACGTGTTTGGGGGTCTCCGTTGGGTTTCGTTGGGTTTTCCGTGGTCATCATGTTGGAAAAGGGTAAATTGCGGGTTTTGGAGAACTTCAGGTAGTTTTAGGGGGACTTTCTCGTGGATTCATGGTATTTGGGGTTTTCTTCTTTTGGGGGAGTGATCCTCTCCTTTCTTCGCGTGATTTTGTAGTGTTTTGGGGTTTACGTTGCGTTTCATTCAGTTTCCTAATGTGTTTTATGTTGGTTGGGTGTGTGCTTTGGGATTAGGAGAACATCAGGTAGGTTTAGGGTGTCTTTGGGGTGGATCTATGGTATCTGGGGTTTTCTTCTAATTTTTGGAGTGATCCTGTTCGTTTTTTGGGGTGTTTTGGGGTCTCCGTTGGGTTTTGTTGTGTTCTTGTTGGTAATTATGTTAAATAGGTGTGGATTGTGGGTTTTGGAGAACATCAGGTAGGTTTTAGTTTTTTGGGGGGTTATAACATGGCGGGATTTTTTTGTTTTCTTTTTTTTTTTTTTAGGATCTGGGTTGATTTTGGGGTTGTTTTGAGTTTTTGGGTCTCCGTCGAATTTTGTTGGGTTCTCGTTTGTCATCATGATGGAAAAGGGTAAATTTTGGGTTCTGGAGAACATCAGGTAGGTTTAGGGGTTCTTTTGGGGGTGTATCTATGGCTTTTTAGGTTTTCTTTCATTTTGGGGAATGATCCTATTATTTTTGGAGTGTTTTTGACGTGTTTTGGGGTCCTCCATTAGTTTTTTTTGGGTTCTCGTTGGTCATTATGTTAAATAGGAGTGGATTGTGGGTTTTGGAAAACATCAGGTAGGTTTAAGGGTTTTTTTAGGGTTAAATCATGGCTTTTTTTTTTTTTTTTTATCTTGTTTTTTTTTGGTGTGTTTTTGACGTGTTTGGGGGTCTCCGTTGGGTTTCGTTGGGTTTTCCGTGTTCAGCATGGTGGAAAATTGTAAATTGTGGGTTTTGGAGAACATCAGGTATGTTTAGGGTGGTTTTGGGGTGGATCTGTGTTTTTGGGGTTTTTCTTCCAGTTTTGGGGGTGATCCCGGTCTTGTTTGGGGTGTTTTTGACGTTTTTTGGGGTCTCTGTTGGGTTTTGTTGGGTTCTCGTTGGTCATCATGGTGGAAAAGGGTAAATTGTGGCTTTTGGAGAACATCAGGTAGGTTTAGGGTCGTTTTGAGGTGGATCTGTAGTTTTGGGGGATTTTCTTCCAGTTTTGGGGGTGATGCCGTTCTTGTTTGGGGTGTTTTTGACGTTTTTTGGAGTCTCCGTTGGGTTTTGTTGGGTTCTTGTTGGTCATCATGGTGGAAAAGGGTAAATTGTGGGTTTTGGAGAACTTCAGGTAGGTTTAGGGGGACTTTTCGCGTGGATTCATGGTATTTGGGGTTTTCTTCTTTTGGGGGGAGTGATCCTCTCCTTTCTTCGGGTGATTTTGAAGTGTTTTGGGGTTTCCGTTGTGTTTCGTTGAGTTCCTAATGTGTTTTATGTTGGTTGGTAGTGTGCTTTGGGATTAGGAGAACATCAGGTAGGTTTAGGGTGGTTTTGGGGTGGATCTATGGTATTTGGGGTTTTCTTCTATTTTTGGCGTGACCCTTTTCTTGTTTGCGGTGTTTGTGACGTGTTTTGGGGTCTCCATTAGGTTTTCTTGGGTTCTTGTTTGTCATTTTTTAAATAGGAGTGGATTGTGGGTTTTGGAGAACATCAGGTAGGTTTAAGGGTTTTTTTAGGGTTAAATCATGGCATTTTGTATTTTTTTTAGTATCTGGGTTGATTTTGGTGTGTTTTTGACGTGTTTGGGGGTCTCTGTTGGGTTTCGTTGGGTATTCCGTGGTCATCGTGTTGTAAAAGGGTAAATTGTGGGTTTTGGAGAACTTCAGGTAGGTTTAGGGGGACTTTTCGCGTGGTTTCATGGTATTTGGGGCTTTCTTCTTTTTGGGGGAGTGATCCTCTCCTTTCTTCGGGTGATTTTGAAGTGTTTTGGGGTTTCCGTTGTGTTTCGATGAGTTCCTAATGTGTTTTATGTTGGTTGGGAGTGTGCTTTGGGATTAGGAGAACATCAGGTAGGTTTAGGGTGTCGTTGGGGTGGATCTATGGTATTTGGGGTTTTCTTCTATTTTTTGGCGTAATGCTTTTCTTTTTTGGGGTGTTTTGTACGTGTTTTGGGGACTCCATTGGGTTTTGTTGTGTTCTTGTTGGTCATTATGTTAAATAGGTGTGTATTGTGGGTTTTGGAGAACATCAGGTAGGTTTAAGGGGTACTTTTGGCGTGTATCTCTGGCTTTTTGGGTTTTCTTTCATTTTGGGGAATGATCCTGTTATTTTTCGGGTGTTTTTGACGTGTTTGCGGGTCTCCGTTGGGTTTCGTTGCGTTTTCCGTGGTCATCATGGTGGAAAAGTGTAAATTGTGGGTTTTGGAGAACACCAGGTAGGTTTAGGGTGGTTTTGGTGTGTATCTATAGTTTTGGGGGATTTTCTTCCAGTTTTGGGGGTGATGCCGTTCTTGTTTGGGATATTTTTGACGTTTTTTGGGGTCTCCGTTGGGTTTTGTTGGGTTTTCTGTGGTCATCATAGTGGAAAACGGTAAATTGTGGGTTTTGGAGAACATCAGGTAGGTTTAGGGTGGTTTTGGGGTGGATCTGTGTTTTTGGGGGATTTTCTTCCAGTTCTGGATGTGATTTTTTTCTTGTTTGGGGTGTTTTTGACGTGTTTTGGGGTCTCTGTTGGGTTTTGTTGGGTTCTCGTTGGTCATCATGGTGGAAAAGGGTACATTGTGGGTTTTGGAGAACATCAGGTAGGTTTAGGGGTACTTTTGGGGTGGATCTATGGCTTTTTGGGTTTTCTTTCATTTTGGGGAATGATCCTGTTATTTTTCGGGTGTTTTTGACGTGTTTTGGGGTCTCCATTAGGTTTTGTTGGGTTCTTGTTTGTCATTATGTTAAATAGGTGTGGATTGTTTGTTTTGCAGAATATCAGGTTGGTTTAAGGTTTTTTTTTAGGGTTAAATCATGGCATTTTGTATTTTTTTTAGGATCTGGGTTGATTTTGGTGTGTTTTTGACGTGTTTGGGGGTCTCTGTTGGGTTTCGTTGGGTTTTCCGTGGTCATCGTGTTGTAAAAGGGTAAATTGTGGGTTTTGGAGAACTTCAGGTAGGTTTAGGGGGACTTTTCGCGTGGTTTCATGGTATTTGGGGCTTTCTTCTTTTTGGGGGAGTGATCCTCTCCTTTCTTCGGGTGATTTTGAAGTGTTTTGGGGTTTCCGTTGTGTTTCGATGAGTTCCTAATGTGTTTTATGTTGGTTGGGAGTGTGCTTTGGGATTAGGAGAACATCAGGTAGGTTTAGGGTGTCGTTGGGGTGGATCTATGGTATTTGGGGTTTTCTTCTATTTTTTGGCGTGACCCTTTTCTTGTTTGGGGTGTTTGTGACGTATTTTAGGGTCTCCATTAGGTTTTGTTGGGTTCTTGTTTGTCATTTTGTAAATAGGAGTGGATTGTGGGTTTTGGAGAACATCAGGTAGGTTTAAGGGTTTTTTTAGGGTTAAATCATGGCATTTTTTTTTTTTTTTTTTTTTTTTTTCTTTAGGATCTGTATTGATTTTGGGGTTGTTTTGAGTTTTTTGGGGTCTCTGTTGGGTTTCATTGGGTTTTCCATGGTCATCGTGTTGGAAAATGGTAAATTGTGGGTTTTGGAGAACTTCAGGTAGGTTTAGGGGTACTTTTGGGGTGGATCTATGGCTTTTTGGGTTTTCTTTCATTTTGGGGAATGATCCTGTTATTTTTGGGGTGTTTTTGACGTGTTTTAGGGTCTCCATTAGGTTTTGTTGGGTTCTTGTTTGACATTTTGTAAATAGGATTGGATCGTGGGTTTTGGAAAACATCAGGTAGGTTTAAGGGTTTTTTTCGGGTTAAATCATGGCATTTTGTTTTTGTTTTTTTTTTTTTTAGGATCTGTGTTGATTTTGGTGTGTTTTTGACGTTTTTTGGGGTCTCTGTTGGGTTTTGTTGGGTTCTCGTTGCTCATCATGTTGTAAAAGGGTAAATTGTGGGTTTTGGAGAACATCAGGTAGGTTTAGGGTGGTTTTGGGGTGGATCTGTGTTTTTGGGGTATTTTCTTCCAGTTTTGGGGGTGATGCCGATATTTTTTGGGGTGTTTTTGACGTTTTTTGGGGTCTCTGTTGGGTTTTGTTGGGTTCTCGTTGGTCATCATGTTGGAAAAGGGTAAATTGTGGGTTTTGGAGAACATCAGGTAGGTTTAGGGTGGTTTTGGGGTGGATCTGTGTTTTTGGGGGATTTTCTTCCAGTTTTGGGGGTGATCCCGTTCTTATTTGGGGTGTTTTTGACGTGTTTTGGGGTCTCTGTTGGGTTTTGTTGGGTTCTCGTTGGTCATCATGGTGGAAAAGTGTAAATTGTGGGTTTTGGAGAACATCAGGTAGGTTTAGGGGTACTTTTGGGGTGGATCTATGGCTTTTTGGGTTTTCTTTCATTTTGGGGAATGATCCTGTTATTTTGGGGGTGTTTTTGACGTGTTTTGAGGTCTCCATTAGGTTTTGTTGGGTTCTTGTTTGTTATTATGTTAAATAGGAGTGGATTGTGGGTTTTGGAGAATATCAGGTTGGTTTAAGGTTTTTTTTTAGGGTTAAATCATGGCATTTTGTATTTTTTTTTCGGATCTGTATTGATTTTGGTGTGTTTTTGACGTGTTTGGGGGTCTCCGTTGGGTTTCGTTGGGTTTTCCGTGGTCACCATGGTGTAAAAGGGTAAATTGCTGGTTTTGGAGAACTTCAGGTAGGTTTAGGGGGACTTTTCGCGTGGTTTCATGGTATTTGGTGCTTTCTTCTTTTTGGGGGAGTGATCCTCTCCTTTCTTCGGGTGATTTTGAAGTGTTTTGGGGTTTCCGTTGCGTTTCGATGAGTTCCTAATGTGTTTTATGTTGGTTGGGAGTGTGCTTTGGGATTAGGAGAACATCAGGTAGGTTTAGGGTGTCTTTGGGGTGGATCTATGGTATTTGGGGTTTTCTTCTATTTTTTGGCGTGACCCTTTTCTTGTTTGGGGTGTTTTGGACGTGTTTTGGGGTCTCCGTTGGGTTTTGTTGTGTTCTTGTTGGTCATTATGTTAAATAGGTGTGGATTGTGGGTTTTGGAGAACATCAGGTAGGTTTAGGGTGGTTTTGGGGTGGATCTATGATTTTGGTGGATTTTCTTCCAGTTTTGGGGGTGATGCCGTTCTTGTCTGGGGTTTTTTTGACGTTTTTTGGGGTCTCTGTTGGGTTTTGTTGGGTTCTCGTTGGTCATCGTGTTGGAAAAGGGTAAATTGTGGGTTTTGGAGAACATCAGGTAGGTTTAGGGTGGTTTTGGGGTGGATCTATAGTATTCAGGGTTTTTTGCTTTTTTTTTTGGGGGGGGGGGGTGTGATCCTTTACTTTTTGAGGTGTTTTTGACGTGTTTTGTGGTCTCCGTTGTGTTTCATTGGGTTTTCCATGGTCATCGTGTTGGAAAAGGGTAAATTGTGGGTTTTGGAGAACTTCAGGTAGGTTTAGGGGGACTTTTGTAGTGGATCTATGGCTTTTGGAGTTTTCTTTCTGTAGTGGGTTTACGTGGCAAGGTTTTGGTAGCAGGGAGCCATAGGGGTGGTTTCTGTGAGAAAGATCTAGAAGCTGCCCCATGTTTCGGACGGGCCCCATTGTTTTCCAGATCCAAGCCAATAAGCGATGTTGTTTTGCGCCTCTGTGAGAGCATATTTAAGACAGGGAAAAAACGCTGCGCCACACAGCAGCCGGGAGAGTCAAGGGAGTGAGAGAACAGCCTTGCACCAAGGTCAGTGTAGAAGGAGGGGGAGAGGTGCTCCAGGCACCGGAGCAGAAGTCCCCTGCGGCCTGTGGTGAGGACCATGGTGAAGCAGGATGTCCCCCTGCAGCCCATGGAGTACCACGGTGGAGCAGGGTTCCACGCTGCAGCCTGTGGAGGAGACCACGGTGGAGCAGGTGGCCCTGCACCGATGGAGGCTGCCGCCTGTGGAAGACCCCTGCCGGAGCAGATTCCGGGCCGGACCTGTAGCCCGTGGAGAGGAGCCCACGCAGGAGCAGGTGACCTGGCAGGAGCTGCTGCCCGTAGGGGAGCCAGGTTGGAGCAGTTTTCTCCTGAGGGATGGACCCCGTGGTACGGACCCATATCTGGAGCAGTTCTGAAAGAGCTGCTGCCTGTGGGAAGCCCACGCCGGATCAGTTCATCAAGGACTGCATCCCGTGGGTGGGACCCCACAGCACAGGGGACGAGAGTGACCGAGAAGGAGCGGCAGAGAAGAAGTGCTGTAGACTGACCATAACCCCCATTCCCCGTTCCCCTGCGCAGCTCGGGGGGAGGAGGTGGAAGAGGGTGGATGGGGGGGGAAGGTGCTTTTGTTTTTTTTTTTCCTTTGTTTTCTCACTTCTCTCGCTTGTTAGTTGTAGGCAATAAATCTTACTATCTCCTTATGCCGAGTCTGTTTTGCCCGTTACAATAATTATTGCGTGATTTTCTCGTCCTTATCTCAATCCTTGAGCCCTTTTCACATATTTTCTCCCCATTCCTCTTTGAGGAGGGGGAGTGAGAGAGCGGCTGTGGTGGAGCTCGGCTGCCCACTCGAGCGGAAACACGACACTTTCATTTTGGGGAATGATCCTGTTCTTGTCTGCGTTGTTTTTGACGTGTTTTGGGGTCTCCGTTGTGTTTCCTTGGGTTTTCCATGGTCATCGTGTTGGAAAAGGGTAAATTGTGGGTTTTGGAGAACATCAGGTAGGCTTAGGGGTACTTTTGGGGTGGATCTATGGCTTTTTGGGTTTTCTTTCATTTTGGGGAATGATCCTGTTATTTTTGGGGTGTTTTTGACGTGTTTGCGGGTCTCCGTTGGGTTTCGTTGCGTTTTCCATGGTCAGCATGGTGGGAAAGGGTAAATTGTGGCTTTTGGAGAACATCAGGTAGGTTTAGGGTGGTTTTGGGGTGGATCTATGGTTTTGGCGGATTTTCTTCCAGTTTTGGGGGTGATGCCGATATTTTTTGGGGTGTTTTTGACGTGTTTTGGGGTCTCCATTAGGTTTTGTTGGGTTCTTGTTTGTCATTATGTTAAATAGGAGTGGATTGTGGGTTTTGGAAAACATCAGGTAGGTTTAAGGGTTTTTTGGGGTTATATTATGGCGTTTTTTTTTTTTTTTTTTTTTTTTTTTTTTTAGGATCCATGTTTATTTTGGGGTTGTTTTGAGTTTTTTTGGGGTCTCTGTTGGGTTTTGTTGGCTTTTCCGTGGTCATCGTGTTGGAAAAGGGTAAATTGTGAGTTTTGGAGAACTACAGGTAGGTTTAGGGGGACTTTTGTAGTGGATCTATGGCTTTTGGGGTTTTCTTTCAATTTTGGGGGTGATCCTGTTCTTGTCTGTGGTGTTTTTGACGTGTTTTGGGGTCTCTGTTTTGTTTCGTTGGGTTTTCCGTGGTCATCATGTTGGAAAATTGTAAATTGTGGGTTTTGGAGAACATCAGGTAGGTTTAGGGGTACTTTTGGGGTGGATCTATGGCTTTTTGGGTTTTCTTTCATTTTGGGGAATGATCCTGTTATTTTTGGGTTGTTTTTGACGTGTTTTGGGGTCTCCATTAGGTTTTGTTCGGTTCTTGTTTGTCATGTTGTAAATAGGAGTGGATCGTGGGTTTTGGAAAACATCAGGTAGGTTTAAGGGTTTTTTTAGGGTTAAATCATGGCATTTTTTTTTTTTTTTTTTTTTTTTTTTAGGATCTGTGTTAATTTTGGTGTGTTTTTGACGTTTTTTGGGGTCTCTGTTGGGTTTTGTTTGGTTCTCGTTTGTCATCATGGTGGAAAAGGGTAAATTGTGGGTTTTGGAGAACATCAGGTAGTTTTAAGGTGGTTTTGGGGTGTATCTGTGTTTTTCGGGTATTTTCTTCCAGTTTTGGGGGTGATGCCGATATTTTTTGGGGTGTTTTTGACGTTTTTTGGGGTCTCTGTTGGGTTTTGTTGGGTTCTCGTTGGTCATCATGTTGGAAAAGGGTAAATTGTGGGTTTTGGAGAACATCAGGTAGGTCTAGGGGTACTTTTGGGGTGGATCTATGGCTTATTGGGTTTTCTTTCATTTTGGGGAACGATCCTGTTATTTTTGGGGTGTTTTTGACGTGTTTTGGGGTCTCCATTAGGTTTTGTGGGGTTCTTGTTTGTTATTATGTTAAATATGAGTGGATTGTGGGTTTTGGAAAACATCAGGTAGGTTTAAGGGTTTTTTTAGGGTTAAATCATGGCATTTTTTTTTTTTTAAATTTTTTTTTTTTTAATCTTGCTTGATTTTGGTGTGTTTTTGACGTGTTTTGGGGTCTCCGTTGGGTTTCGTTGGGTTTTCCGTGCTCATCATGGTGGAAAAGGGTAAATTGTGGGTTTTGGAGAACTTCAGGTAGGTTTAGGGGGACTTTTCGCGTGGTTTCATGGTATTTGGGGTTTTATTCTTTTGGGGGGAGTGATCCTCTCCTTTCTTCGGGTGATTTTGAAGTGTTTTGGGGTTTCCGTTGTGTTTCGATGAGTTCCTAATGTGTTTTATGTTGGTTGGGAGTGTGCTTTGGGATTAGGAGAACATCAGGTAGGTTTAGGGTGTCTTTGGGGTGGATCTATGGTATTTGGGGTTTTCTTCTATTTTTTGGCGTAATGCTTTTATTTTTGGGGTGTTTTGTACGTGTTTTGGGGACTCCGTTGGGTTTTGTTGTGTTCTTGTTGGTCATTATGTTAAATAGGTGTGGATTGTGGGTTTTGGAGAACATCAGGTAGGTTTAAGGGGTTCTTTTGGGGTGTTTCTCTGGCTTTTTGGGTTTTCTTTCATTTTGGGGAATGATCCTGTTATTTTTGGGGTGTTTTTGACGTGTTTGCGGGTCTCCGTTGGGTTTCATTGGGTTTTCCGTGGTCATCATGGTGGAAAAGGGTAAATTGTGGGTTTTGGAGAACATCAGGTAGGTTTAGGGTGGTTTTGGGGTGGATCTGTGTTTTTGTCGGATTTTCTTCCAGTTTTGGGGGTAATGCCGATATTGTTTGGGGTGTTTTTGACGTGTTTTGGGGTCTCTGTTGGGTTTTGTTGGGTTCTCGTTGGTCATCATGGTGGAAAAGGGTAAATTGTGGGTTTTGGAGAACATCAGGTAGGTTTAGGGTGGTTTTGGGGTGGATCTGTGTTTTTGTCGGATTTTCTTCCAGTTTTGGGGGTGATGCCGATATTGTTTGGGGTGTTTTTGA
Source organism: Aythya marila (assembly GCF_965140915.1). Classification (NCBI taxonomy): domain Eukaryota; kingdom Metazoa; phylum Chordata; class Aves; order Anseriformes; family Anatidae; genus Aythya; species Aythya marila. The sequence goes on along the minus strand of NW_028136881.1, from coordinate 10,004 downwards.
CGTGTTTTGGGGTCTCTGTTGGGTTTTGTTGGGTTCTCGTTGGTCATCATGTTGGAAAAGTTTAAATTGTGGGTTTTGGAGAACATCAGGTAGGTTTAGGGTGGTTTTGGGGTGGATCTGTGTTTTTGGTGGATTTTCTTCCAGTTTTGGTGGTGATCCCGTTCTTGTTTGGGGTGTTTTTGACGTGTTTTGGGGACTCTGTTGGGTTTCGTTGGGTTCTCATTGGTCATCATTGTGGAAAAGGGTAAATTGTGGGTTCTGGAGAACATCAGGTAGGTTTAGGGGTACTTTTGGGGTGGATCTATGGCTTTTTGTCTTTTCTTTCATTTTGGGGAATGATCCTGTTATTTTTGGGGTGTTTTTGACGTGTTTTAGGGTCTCCATTAGGATTTTTTGGGTTCTTGTTTGTCATTTTGTAAATAGGAGTGGATTGTGGGTTTTGGAGAACATCAGGTAGGTTTAAGGTTTTTTTTAGGGTTAAATCATGGCTTTTTTTTTTATTATTTTTTTTTTTTTTTTAGGATCTGGGTTGATTTTGGTGTGTTTTTGACGTTTTTTGGGGTCTCTGTTGGGTTTCATTGGGTTTTCCATGGTCATCGTGTTGGAAAAGGGTAAATTGTGGGTTTTGGAGAACTTCAGGTGTGTTTAGGGGGACTTTTGTAGTGGATCTATGGCTTTTGGGGGTTTTCTTTCATTTTTGGGGGTGATCCTGTTCTTGTCTGTGGTGTTTTTGACGTGTTTTGGGGTCTCTGTTTTGTTTCGTTGTGTTTTCCGTGGTCATCATGTTGGAAAAGGGTAAATTGTGGGTTTTGGAGAACATCAGGTAGGTTTAGGGTTACTTTTGGGGTGGATCTATGGCTTTTGGGGTTTTCTTTCATTTTGGGGAATGATCCTGTTATTTTGGGGGTGTTTTTGACGTGTTTTGGGGTCTCCATTAGGTTTTGTTGGGTTCTTGTTTGACGTTATGTTAAATAGTTGTGGATTGTGGGTTTTGCAGAATATCAGGTAGGTTTAAGGGTTTTTTTAGGGTTAAATCATGGCATTTTTTTTTTTATTTCTTTAGGATCTGTGTTGATTTTGGTGTGCTTTTGACGTTTTTTGGGGTCTCTTTTGGGTTTTGTTGTGTTCTCGTTGGTCATCATGCTGAAGAAGGGTAAATTGTGGGTTTTGGAGAACATCAGGTGAGTTTAAGGTTTTTTTGGGGGTTAATCTTTGGTTTTGGTGGATTTCATCTTTTTTTTTAGGCTTTTCTTCTGTTTTTGGGTTGGTACCATTCTTTTTTGGGGTGTTTTTGACATCTTTTGTGGTCTCCGTTGGGTTTTGTTTGGTTCTTGTTTGTCATCATTGTGAAGAAGGGTAAATTGTGGGTTTTGGAGAACATCAGGTAGGTTTAGGGGGACTATTGTGGTGGATCAATGGCTCTTGGGGTTTTCTTTCTGTTTTGGGGGTCATCCTGTTCTTTTTTGGGGTGTTTTTGACGTGTTTTGGGGTCTTCTTTGGGTTTTAGTCGTGTTCTTGTTGGTCATCATGTTGGAAGAGTGTAAATTGTGGGTTTTGGAGAATATCAGGTAGGTTTAGGGGGACTATTGGGGTGGATCTATGGCTTTTGGGGTTTTCTTTCTTTTTCGGGGTTGATCCTGTTTTTTTGGGGTTGTTTTTGACATATTTTGGGGTCTCCGTTGGTTTTCGTTGTGTTTTCCGTGATCATCATGGTGGAAAAGGGTATATTGTGGGTTTTGGAGAACATCAGGTAGGTTTATGGGGACTATTGTGGTGGATCTATGGTTTTGGGGGATTTTCTTCCAGTTTTGGGGGTGATCCCGTTTTTTTTTTTTTTTTTTATTTTGACTTGTTTTGGCTTCTCCATTGGGTTTTGTTTGGGTCTCATTGGTCGTTAAGGTAAATGGGAGTGGATTGTGGGTTTTCGTTAAGATCAGGTGAGTTTAGGGTGGTTTTGGGTGGAAATTCATAGTTTTGTGGGTTTTTTGTTCTGATCCAGTTCTTTTTTGGTGGGTTTCTGACGTGTTTTGGGGTTTCCGTTGCGTTTTCGTTGAGTTCCTAATTGGTTTTATGGTGTTTGGGATGTGACTACGGGATTTGGAGAACATCAGGTAGGTTTAGGGTGGTTTTGGGATTGGATCCGTGCTTTTTGGGGATTTTCTTCCAATTCTGGGGGTGATCCCGTTCTTTTTAGGGGTGTTTAGGAAGTGTTTTGGGGTCTCCATTGGGTTTCGTTGGGTTTTCCATGGTCATCATGGTGGAAAAATTTAAATTGCGGGTTTTGGAGAACATCAGTTAGGTTTAGGGTGATTTTTGGGGTGGATCTATGGTTTTGGGGGATTTTCTTCCAGTTTTGGGTGTGATCCCGTTCTTTTTTGGGGTGTTTTTGACGTGTTTTGGGGTCTCTTTTGGGTTTCATTAGGTTTTCCATGGTCATCATGGTGGAAAAGGGTAAATTGTGGGTTTTGGAGAACATCAGGGAGGTTTAGGGGGACTATTGTGGTGGATCTATTGTTTTGGGGTATTTTCTTCCTGTTTTGGGGGTGATCCCGTTCTTTATTGGGGTGTTTTTGACGTGTTTTGGGGTCTCCTTTGGGTTTTAGTTGTGTTCTTGTTGGTCATCATGTTGGAAGAGTGTAAATTGTGGGTTTTGGAGAACATCAGGTAGCTTGAGTATGGTTTTGGGGTGGATCTATTGTTTTAGGGGTTTTTCTTCCAGTTTTGGGTGTAATCCCGTTCTCGTTTGGGGTGTTTTTGACGTGTTTTGGGGTCTCCGTTTGGTTTTGTTGGGTTTTCCGTGGTCATCATGGTGGAAAATTGTATATTGTGGGTTTGGGAGAACATCATGTAGGTTTAGGGTGGTTTGGGGCTGGATCTATGGCATTTCTGGTTTTCTTCTCTTTTTTTGGGTGTGATCCTGTTGTTTTTTGTGGTGTTTTTGACGTGTTTTGTGTCTCCATTGGGTTTTTTTGGGTCCTCGTTGGTCGTTAAGGTAAATGGGAGTCGATTGTGGGTTTTGGAGAAGATCAGGTGAGTTTAGGGTGGTTTTGGCGTTGGATCCGTGCATTTGGGGATTTTCTTCCAGTTTTGGGCGTGATCACGTTCTTGTTTGCGGTGATTTTGACATGTTTTTTGGGTCACCATTGGGTTTTGTTGGGTTTTCCGTGGTCATCGTGGTGGAAATGTATAAGTTGTGGGTTTGTGAGAACATCAGGTCGGTTTGGGGGCCTTTTGGTGTGGATTCTTGGTATTTGGGGTTTTCTTCTGTTTTTTAGGGTGATCCTGTTCTTTTTTGGGCTGTTTTTTAAGTTTTTTGTCGTCTCCGTTGGGTTTCATTGGGTTCTCGTTGTTCGTTAAGGTAAATGGGAGTGGATTGTGGGTTTTGGAGAAGATCAGGTGAGTTTAGTGTGGTTTTGGGGGGAAAATCATAGTTTTCTTTCTTTTTTTTTTCTTCATGTCTAGTTCTTTTTTGGGGTGTTTTTGACGTGTTTTGTGGTCTCCGTTGGGTTTTGTTGGGTTTCCACTGGGTTTTCTGGTGGTTGGGTGTGGATTGTACATTTAGGAGAACATCAGGTAGGTTTAATGGTGGTTTTCGGGTTATATCACGTATTTACTTCTGATCCGGTTCACTTTTGCGGTGTTTTAGACGTGTTTTGGGGTCTCTGTTGGGTTTCGTAGGGTTTTCCTTGGTCATCATGGTGAAAAAGTGTAAATTGTGGATTTTGGAGAACATCTGGTAGGTTTAGGGTGGTTTTGGTATGGATCTATTCTTTTGGGAGTTTTCTTCGGTTTTTGGGGGTGATCACGTTCTTGTTTGGGGTGTTTATGACGTGTTTTGGGGTCTCCGTTTGGTTTACTTGGGTTTTCTGTGGTCATCATGGTGGAAAAGTGTAAATTGTGAGTTTTGGAGAACATCAGGTAGGTTTAGGGGGACTTTTGGGGCAGGGTCATAGATTTTGGTGTTCTCTTCTGTTTTTTTTTGGGTGGTCCCGTGCTTTTTTGGGAAGTTTTTGAGGTGTTTGGGGGTGTCTTTTTGGTTTTGTTGGGTTTTGAGTGGTCATCATGGTGGAAAACGGTAAATTGTGGGTTTTGGAGAACATCAAGTAGGTTTACGGTGGTTTGGGGATGGATCTATGGTTTTTGGATTTTCTTCTGTTTTTTTGGGGGGTGATCCTTTTCTTTTTTGACGTGGTTTGGGGTCTCCGTTGGGTTTCGTTCGGTTCTCGTTGGTCGTTAAGGTAAATGGGAGTGCATTGTGGGTTTTGGAGAAGTTCAGGTGAGTTTAGGGTGGTTTTGGGATTGGATCCGTGCTTTTTGGGAATATTCTTCCAGTTTTGGGCGTGATCCCGTTCTTTTATGGAGTGTTTTTGACGTGTTTGGGGTCTCCGTTGGGTTTCGTTGGGTTTTCCTTGGTCATCGTGGTGGAAAAGTGTAAATTGTGGGTTTTGGAGAACATCAGGTATGTTTAGCATGGTTTTGGGGTGGATCTATGGTATTTGGGGTTTTCTTCTGTTTTCTTGGTGTGATCCTATTCTTTTTTGGGGTGTTTTTGACGTGTTTTGTGTTCTCCGTTGGGTTTCATTGGGTTCTCATTGGTCGTTAAGGTAAATGGGAGTGGATTGTGGGTTTTGGAGAAGATCAGGTAGGTTTAGGGTGGTTTTGGGGGTAAATTCATTGTTTTGGGTTTTTTTCTTCTGATCCGGTATTTTTGGCGGTGTTATTGACGTGTTTTGGGGTCTCCGTTGGGTTTTGTTGGGTTCTTGTTGGTCATTTTATTAAATAGGATTGGATTTTTGGTTTTGGACAACATCAGGTAGGTTTAAGGTTTTTTGGGGGTATAAATCATGGCATTTTTGCGTTTTGTAGGGTCTGGATAGATTTTTGTGTTGTTTTGAAGTGTTTTGGAAATTTCATTAGGTTTCGTTGGGTTCTTATTGGTCATCATGGTGAATGGGAGTGAAATGTGGGATTTGGAGAAGATCAGGTGTGTTTAGGGTGGTTTTGGGGGGAAATTCATGTTTTTGTTTTTGTTTTTGTTTTTGTTTTTGTTTTTCACGTCCAGTTCTTTTTTGGGGTGTTTTTGAAAGGTTTTGGGGTCTCCGTTGGGTTTTGTTGGGTTTTCCGTGGTCATCACGGTGGAAAAGTGTAAATTGTGGGTTTTTTGAGAACATCAGTTAGGTTTTGGGTTTTTGGGGTTGATCTATGATTTTGGGGGATTTTCTTCCAGTTTTGGGGGTGATTCCGTTATGGTTTGGGGTGTTTTTGACGTGTTTTGGGGTCTCCGTTGGGTTTCGTTGGGTTTTCCATGGTCATCACGGTGGAAAATTGTAAATTGTGGGTTTTGGAGAACATCAGGTAGGTTTAGGTTGGTTTGGGGGTGAATCTATGGTATTTGGCTTTTTCTTCTGTTTTTTGGGATGATCTTGTTCTTGTTTGTTTTTTTTTTTTTTTTTTTTTTTTTGACATATTCTGGGGTCTCTGTTGGGTTTCCTTGGGGTCTCGTTGGTCATTAAGTTAAATGGGATAGGACTGTGGGCTTTGGAGAAGATCTATTGAGTTTAGAGTGGTTTTGGGATTGGATCTGAGCTTTTTGGGAATTTTCTTTTAGTTTTGGGTGTGATCCCGTTCTTATTTGGGGTGTTTTTAACGTGGTTTTGGGTCTCCGTTGGGTTTCATTGGGCTTTCCGTTGTGATTGTGGTGGAAAAGTGTAAATTGTTGGTTTTGGAGAAGATCAGGTAGGTTTAGGGTTGTTTTGGGGTGCAGCAATGGTTTTGGGGGATTTTCTTCCAGTTTTGGGGGTGATTCCGTTATGGTTTGGGGTGTTTTTGACGTGTTTTGGGGTCTCCGTTGCATTTCATTGGGTTCTCGTTGTTCGTTAAGGTAAATGGGAGTGGATTGTGGGTTTTGGAGAAGATCAGGTGAGTTTAGTGTGGTTTTGGGGGGAAATTCATGTTTGTTTGTTTTTTTTTTTTCTTCTCGTCTAGTTCTTTTTTGGGGTGTTTTTGATGTGTTTTGGGGTCTCCGTTGGGTTTTGTTGGGTTTCCATTGGGTTTTCTGGTGGTTGGGAGTGGATTGTACATTTAGGAGAACATCCTAACAGGTTTAAGGTTTTTTTGGGGGGTTAAATCACGTTTTTTCTTCTGATTCGGTTCACTTTTGAGGGGTTTTTGATGTGTTTTGGGGTCTCCGTTGGGTTTCGTTGGGTTTTCCGTGGTCATCATGGTGGAAAAGTGTAAATTGTGGGTTTTGGAGAACATCAGGTAGGTTTAGGGTGGTATTGGGGTGGATCTATGGTATTTGGGATTTTCTTCTATTTTTTGGTGTGATCCTGTTCTTTTTTGTGTTATGTTTGACGTGTTTTGTGGTCTCCGTTGGGTTTCGTTGGGTTCTTGTTGGTCGTTAAGGTAAATGGGAGTGGATTTTAGGTTTTGGAGAAGATCACGTGAGTTTAGGGTGGTGTTGGGGGGAAATTCATAGTATTTGGGTTTTTTCTTCTGATCCAGTTCTTTTTTGGGGTATTTTTGACATGTTTTGGGGTCTCCGTTGGGTTTTGTTGGGTTTTCCGTGGTCATCATGTTGGAAAAGTGTAAATTGTGGGTTTTGGAGAACATCATGTAGGTTTAGGGGGACTTTTAGGGCAGATTCATGGTTTTTGCGGTTTTCTTCTGTATTTTTGGGGTGGTCCCGTACATTTTTGGGAAGTTTTTGAGGTGTTTGGGGGTCTCTTTGGGTTTTGTTGGGTTCTCGTTGGTCATGATGGTGGAAAAAGGTAAATGGTGGTGTTTGGAGAACATCAGGTGAATTTAAGGTTTTTTGGGGAGTGAATCTATGGTTTGGGTGGATTTCTTCTGTTTTTTAGGGTTTCCTTCTCTTCTTGGGGTGGTACTGTTATTTTTTGGGGTGTTTTTGACGTGTTTTTGGGTCCCTGTTGGGTTTCGTTTGGTTCTCGTTGGTCGTTAAGGTAAATGGGTGCGGATTGTGGGTTTTGAAGTTGATTAGGTTAGTTAAGGGTGTTTTTGGTATTGGATTCGTGCTTTTTCGGGATTTCCTTCCAGTTTTCTGGGTTATCCCGCTCTTGATTGGGGTGTTTTTGACATGTTTTGGGGTCTCCGTTGGGTTTTGTTGCGTTTTCCGTGGTCATCGTGGTGGAAAAGTGTAAACGGTGGGTTTTGGAGAACATCAGCTAGGTTTAGGGTGGTTCTTGGGTGGATCTATTGTTTTGGCGATTTTCTTTCGTTTTTGGGGGTGATCCTGTTTTTTGGGGGGTATTTTTGACGTGTTTTGGGGTCTACGTTGTGTTTCGTTGGGTTTTGCGTGGTCATCAGGTTGGAAAAGGTAAATTGTGGGTTTTGGAGAAGATCAGGTTGGTTTAGGGTGATTTTGGGGTGGATCTATGGTATTTGGGCTTTTCTTCTGTTTTTTTTGGGATGATCCTGTTCTTGTTTGGGGTGTTTTTGACGTTTTTTGGTGTCTCTGTTGGGTTTTGTTGGGTTCTCGTTGGTCATCATGGTGGAAAAGGGTAAATTGTGGGTTTTGGAGAACATCAGGTAGGTTTAGGGTGGTTTTGGGGTGGATCTGTGTTTTTGGGGTATTTTCTTCCAGTTTTGGGGGTGATGCCGATTTTTTTTGGGGTGTTTTTGACGTGTTTTGGGGTCTCTGTTGGGTTTTGTTGGGTTCTCGTTGGTCATCATGTTGGAAAATTGTAAATTGTGGGTTTTGGAGAACATCAGGTAGGTTTAGGGGTACTTTTGGGGTGGATCTATGGCTTTTTGGGTTTTCTTTCATTTTGGGGAATGGTCCTGTTATTTTTGGGGTGTTTTTGACGTGTTTTGGGGTCTCCATTAGGTTTTGTTGGGTTCTTGTTTGTTATTATGTTAAATAGGAGTGGATTGTGGGTTTTGGAGAATATCAGGTTGGTTTAAGGGGTTTTTTAGGGTTAAATCATGGCATTTTGTATTTTTTTTTCGGATCTGCGTTGATTTTGGTGTGTTTTTGACGTGTTTGGGGGTCTCCGTTGGGTTTCGTTGGGTTTTCCGTGGTCACCATGGTGGAAAAGGATAAATTGTGGGTTTTGGAGAACTTCAGGTAGGTTTAGGGGGACTTTACGCGTGGATTCATGGTATTTGGGTTTTCTTCTTTTTGGGGGAGTGATCCTCTCCTTTCTTCGGGTGATTTTGAAGCGTTTTGTGGTTTCCGTTGCGTTTCGTTGAGTTCCTAATGTGTTTTATGTTGGTTGGGAGTGTGCTTTGGGATTAGGAGAACATCAGGTAGGTTTAGGGTGTCTTTGGGGTGGATCTATGGTATTTGGGGTTTTCTTCTATTTTTTGGCGTGACCCTTTTCTTGTTTGGGGTGTTTTTGACGTGTTTTGGGGTCTCCGTTGGGTTTTGTTGTGTTCTTGTTGGTCATTATGTTAAATAGGTGTGTATTGTGGGTTTTGGAGAACATCAGGTAGGTTTAGGGTGGTTTTGGGGTGGATCTATGATTTTGGAGGATTTTCTTCCAGTTTTGGGGGTGATGCCGTTCTTGTCTGGGGTTTTTTTGACGTTTTTTGGGGTCTCTGTTGGGTTTTGTTGGGTTCTCGTTGGTCATCATGGTGGAAAAGGGTAAATTGTGGGTTTTGGAGAACATCAGGTAGGTTTAGGGTGGTTTTGGGGTGGATCTATGATTTTGGGGTATTTTCTTCCAGTTTTGGGGGTGATCCCGTTCTTGTTTTTTTTTTTTTTGACGTGTTTTGGGGTCTTTGTTGGGTTTTAGTTGTGTTCTTGTTGGTCATCATGTTGGAAGAGTGTAAATTGTGGGTTTTGGAGAACATCAGGTAGGTTTAGGGGGACTATTGGGGTGGATCTATGGCTTTTGGGGTTTTCTTTCGTTTTTGGGGTTGATCCTGTTTTTTTGGGGTGTTTTTGACATGTTTTGGCGTCTCCATTGGGTTTCTTTTGGTTCTTGTTGGTCGTTAAGGTAAATGGGTATGGATTGTGGGTTTTGGAAATGATCAGGTGAATTTAGGGTGGTTTTGGGGGGATATTCATAGTTTTTGTTTTGTTTTCTTCTGATCCATTTCTTTTTTGGGGTGTTTTTTACATGTTTTGGGGTTTCCGTTTCGTTTCGTTGAGTTCCTAATGGGTTTCGTCGTGGTTGAGAGTGGATTGTACATTTAGGAGAACATCAGGTAGGTTTAAGGGTGGTTTTGGGGTTAAATCACGTATTTTCTTCTGATCCGGTTTGCTTTTTTTTTTTTTTTTTGACGTGTTATGGGGTTTCCGTTGCGTTTCGTTTTGTTCCTAATGGGTTTTATGGTGGTTGGGAGAGGACTTTATGATTTGGAGAATATCTGGTAGGTTTAGGGGGACTTTTGGGGAGACCTATGGCTTTTGGGCTTTTCTTTCATTTTTGGGGTTGATCCTGTTTTTTGGGGGGGTGGTTTTGACATGTTTTGGAGACTCCGTTGGTTTTTGTTGGTTTCTTGTTGTTCGTTAAGTTAAATGAGTATGGATTGTGTGTTTTGGAAATGGTCAGGTGATTTTAGGGTGGTTTTGGGGGGATATTCATAGTTTTTGTTTTTTTTTTTTCTTCTGATGCAGTTCTATTTTGGGGTGTTTTTGACGTGTTTTGGTTTCTCCGTTGCATTTCGTTGAGTTCCTAATGGGTTTTATTGTGGTTGGAGTGGATTGTACATTTAGGAGAACATCAGGTAGGTTTAAGGGTGGTTTTGGTGTTTAATCACGTATTTTCTTCTGTTCCGGTTCGCTTTTGTTTTTTTTTTTTGACGTGTTTTGGTGTTTCCATTGTGTTTCGTTGAGTTCCTAATGGGTTTAATGATGGTTGGGAGTGGATTGTACATTTAGGAAAAAATCAGGTAGTTTTAAGTTTTTTTGGGGGGTTAAATCACGTATTTTTCTTCTGATCCGGTTTGCTTTTTTTTTTTTTTTTTTTTTTTTTTTTTTTTTTTTTGACGTGTTTTGGATTTCCGTTGCGTTTCATTGAGTTTCTAATGGGTTTTAT
>NW_028136882.1:0-20000 GCF_965140915.1 Aythya marila | reverse complement strand
TTTATGGTGGTTGGGAGTGGACATTTGGATTTGGAGAACATCAGGTACGTTTAGAGTGGTTTTGGGATTGGATCCGTGCTTTTGGGGTTTTCTTTCGTTTTTGGGGGTGATCCTGTTCTTGTTTGGGGTGTTTTTGACGTGTTTTGGGTTCTCCGTTGGGTTTCGTTGGGTTTTCCGTGGTCATCATGGTGGAAAAGTGTAAATTGTGGGTTTTGGAGAACATCAGGTAGGTTTAGGGGGACTTTTGGGGTGGATTCATGGTATTTGGGGTTTTCTTTTTTTTTTTTTTGTGGGGGGGTGATCCAATTCATTTTTGGGGTGTTTTTGACTTGTTTTGTGGTCTCCGTTGGGTTTTAGTTGGATTCTCGTTGGTCCTTAAGGTAAATGGGAATGGATTGTGGGTTTTGAAGAAGATCAGGTGAGTTTAGGGTGGTTTTGCGGGGAAATTCATAGTTTTTGGTGTCTTTTCTTCTGATCCAGTTCTTGTTTGGGGTGTTTTTGACGTGTTTTGGGGTTTCCGTTGGGTTTCGTTGAGTTCCTAATGGGTTTTATGGTGGTTGGGAGTGGACATTTGGATTTGGAGAACATCAGGTACGTTTAGAGTGGTTTTGGGATTGGATCCGTGTTTTTTGGGGTTTTCTTTCGTTTTTGGGGGTGATCCTGTTCTTGTTTGGGGTGTTTTTGACGTGTTTTGTGGTCTCTGTTTTGTTTCGTTGTGTTTTCCTTGTTCATTTTGGTGGAAAAGGCTGAATAGTGTGTTTTGGAGAACATCAGGTATGTTTAGGGCGTTTTTGGGATTTGATCCGTGCTTTTTGGGGATTTTGTTCCAGTTTTGGGGGTGATTCCGTTCTTGTTTGGGGTGTTTTTGACGTGTTTTGGGTTCTCCGTTGCGTTTCGTTGGGTTTTCCGTGGTCATCATGGTGGAAAAGTGTAAATTGTGGGTTTTGGAGAACATCAGGTAGGTTTATGAGGACTTTTGGTGCAGATTCAAGGTTTTTAGGGTTTTCTTCTGTTTTTTTCTAGTGATCCAGTTGTTTTTTGGCATGTTTTTGACGTGTTTTGGGTTCTTCGTTGGGTTTTGTTGGGTTTTCCGTGGTCATCATGGTGGAAAAGTGTAAATTGTGGGTTTTGGAGAACATCAGGTAGGTTTATGAGCACTTTTGGTGCAGATTCAAGGTTTTTAGGGTTTTCTTCTGTTTTTTCTAGTGATCCAGTTGTTTTTTGGCATGTTTTTGACGTGTTTTGGGGTCTCCATTGGGTTTCATTGTGTTTTCCGTGGTCATCATGGTGGAAAAGTGTAAATTGTGGGTTTTGGAGAACATCAGGTAGGTTTAGGGGGACTTTTGGGGTGGATTCATGGTATTTGTTTTTTTTCTGTTTTTTTTTTTTTCTGTTTTTTTTTTTTGAGGTGATCCCGTTCTTTTTTGGGGTGTTTTTGATGTGTTTTGGGGTCTCCGTTGGGTTTTGTGGGGTTCTTGTTGGTCATCATGTTGGAAAAGTGTAAATTGTGGATTTTGGAGAATATCAGGTGAGTTTAAGTTTTTCTGGGTGGTGAATCTATGGTTTTGGGGGAATTCTTCTGTGTTTTTAGCGTTTTCTTCTGTTTTATAGGGTGGTCCCATTCTTTTTTGGGGTGTTTTTGACATATTTTGGGGCCTCCGTTGGTTTTTGTTTGGTTCTTGTTGTTCATCATGGTGAAAACGGGTAAATTGTGGGTATTGGAGAACATCAGGTAGGTTTAGGGGGACTTTTGGGGTGGATCAATGGCTTTTAGGCTTTTCTTTCGGTTTTGGGGGTGATCCCGCTTTTTTTGTGGTGTTTTTGACGTGTTTTGGGGTTTCCGTTGGGTTTCGTTGATTTCCTAATGTGTTTTAAGTTTGTTGGGAGTGGACTTTGGGATTTGGAGAACATCAGGTAGGTTTAGTGTGTTTTTGGGGTGGATCTATGGTATTTGGGGTTTTCTTCCGTTTTTTTGGAAGGAGTGATCCAATTCATTTTTGGGGTGTTTTTGACTTGTTTTGGGGTCTCCGTTGGGTTTTAGTTGGATTCTCGTTGGTCCTTAAGGTAAATGGGAATGGATTGTGGGTTTTGAAGAAGATCAGGTGAGTTTAGGGTGGTTTTGCGGGGAAATTCATAGTTTTTGGTGTCTTTTCTTCTGATCCAGTTCTTGTTTGGGGTGTTTTTGACGTGTTTTGGGGTTTCCGTTGGGTTTCGTTGAGTTCCTAATGGGTTTTATGGTGGTTGGGAGTGGACATTTGGATTTGGAGAACATCAGGTACGTTTAGAGTGGTTTTGGGATTGGATCCGTGCTTTTTGGGGTTTTCTTTCGTTTTTGGGGGTGATCCTGTTCTTGTTTGGGGTGTTTTTGACGTGTTTTGTGTTCTCCGTTGGGTTTCGTTGTGTTTTCCTTGTTCATTTTGGTGGAAAAGGCTGAATAGTGGTTTTTGGAGAACATCAGGTATGTTTAGGGCGTTTTTGGGATTTGATCCCTGCTTTTTGGGGATTTTGTTCCAGTTTTGGGGGTGATTCCGTTCTTGTTTGGGGTGTTTTTGACGTGTTTTGGGTTCTCCGTTGGGTTTCGTTGGGTTTTCCGTGGTCATCATGGTGGAAAAGTGTAAATTGTGGGTTTTGGAGAACATCAGGTAGGTTTAGGGGGACTTTTGGGGTGGATTCATGGTATTTGGGGTTTTCTTTTTTTTTTTTTGTGGGGGGGTGATCCAATTCATTTTTGGGGTGTTTTTGACTTGTTTTGGGGTCTCCGTTGGGTTTTAGTTGGATTCTCTTTGGTCCTTAAGGTAAATGGGAATGGATTGTGGGTTTTGAAGAAGATCAGGTGAGTTTAGGGTGGTTTTGCGGGGAAATTCATAGTTTTTGGTGTCTTTTCTTCTGATCCAGTTCTTGTTTGGGGTGTTTTTGACGTGTTTTGGGGTTTCCGTTGGGTTTCGTTGAGTTCCTAATGGGTTTTATGGTGGTTGGGAGTGGACATTTGGATTTGGAGAACATCAGGTACGTTTAGAGTGGTTTTGGGATTGGATCCGTGCTTTTTGGGGTTTTCTTTCGTTTTTGGGGGTGATCCTGTTCTTGTTTGGGGTGTTTTTGACGTGTTTTGTGTTCTCCGTTGGGTTTCGTTGTGTTTTCCTTGTTCATTTTGGTGGAAAAGTCTGAATAGTGGGTTTTGGAGAACATCAGGTATGTTTAGGGCGTTTTTGGGATTTGATCCGTGCTTTTTGGGGATTTTGTTCCAGTTTTGGGGGTGATTCCGTTCTTGTTTGGGGTGTTTTTGACGTGTTTTTGGTTCTCCGTTGGGTTTCGTTGGGTTTTCCGTGGTCATCATGGTGGAAAAGTGTAAATTGTGGGTTTTGGAGAACATCAGGTAGGTTTATGAGCACTTTTGGTGCAGATTCAAGGTTTTTAGGGTTCTCTTCTGTTTTTTTTTCTAGTGATCCAGTTGTTTTTCGGCGTGTTTTTGACGTGTTTTGGGGTCTCCGTTGGATTTCCTTGGGTTTTTTGTGGTCATCATGGTGGAAAAGTTTAAATTGTGGGTTTTGGAGAACATCAGGTAGGTTTAGGGGGACTTTTGGGGTGGATTCATGGTATTTGTTATTTTTTTTCTGTTTTTTTTTTTTTTGAGGTGATCCCGTTCTTTTTTGGGGTGTTTTTGATGTGTTTTGGGGTCTCCGTTGGGTTTTGTGGGGTTCTTGTTGGTCATCATGTTGGAAAAGTGTAAATTGTGGATTTTGGAGAATATCAGGTGAGTTTAAGTTTTTCTGGGTGGTGAATCTATGGTTTTGGGGGAATTCTTCTGTTTTTTTAGCGTTTTCTTCTGTTTTTTAGGGTGGTCCCATTCTTTTTTGGGGTGTTTTTGACATATTTTGGGGTCTCCGTTGGTTTTTGTTTGGTTCTTGTTGTTCATCATGGTGAAAACGGGTAAATTGTGGGTATTGGAGAACATCAGGTAGGTTTAGGGGGACTTTTGGGGTGGATCAATGGCTTTTAGGCTTTTCTTTCGGTTTTGGGGGTGATCCCGCTTTTTTTTGTGGTGTTTTTGACGTGTTTTGGGGTTTCCGTTGGGTTTCGTTGATTTCCTAATGTGTTTTAAGTTTGTTGGGAGTGGACTTTGGGATTTGGAGAACATCAGGTAGGTTTAGTGTGTTTTTGGGGTGGATCTATGGTATTTGGGGTTTTCTTCTGTTTTTTTGGGGGGGAGTGATCCAATTCATTTTTGGGGTGTTTTTGACTTGTTTTGGGGTCTCCGTTGGGTTTTGTTGGGTTCTTGTTGGTCATCATGTTGGAAAAGTGTAAATTGCGTGTTTTGGAGAACATCAGGTAGGTTTAGTGTGTTTTTGGGGTGGATCTATGGTATTTGGGGTTTTCTTCTGTTTTTTTGGGGGGGAGTGATCCAATTCTTTTTTGGGGTGTTTTTGACTTGTTTTGGGGTCTCCGTTGGGTTTTGTTGGGTTCTTGTTGGTCATCATGTTGGAAAAGTGTAAATTGCGTGTTTTGGAGAACATCAGGTAGGTTTAGTGTCTTTTTGGGGTGGATCTATGTTTTTTGGGGATTTTCTTCCAGTTTTGGGGGTGATTCCGTTCTTGTTTGGGGTGTTTTTGACTTGTTTTGGGGTCTCCGTTGGGTTTTAGTTGGATTCTCGTTGGTCCTTAAGGTAAATGGGAATGGATTGTGGGTTTTGAAGAAGATCAGGTGAGTTTAGGGTGGTTTTGCGGGGAAATTCATAGTTTTTGGTGTCTTTTCTTCTGATCCAGTTCTTGTTTGGGGTGTTTTTGACGTGTTTTGGGGTTTCCGTTGGGTTTCGTTGAGTTCCTAATGGGTTTTATGGTGGTTGGGAGTGGACATTTGGATTTGGAGAACATCAGGTACGTTTAGAGTGGTTTTGGGATTGGATCCGTGCTTTTGGGGTTTTCTTTCGTTTTTGGGGGTGATCCTGTTCTTGTTTGGGGTGTTTTTGACGTGTTTTGGGTTCTCCGTTGGGTTTCGTTGGGTTTTCCGTGGTCATCATGGTGGAAAAGTGTAAATTGTGGGTTTTGGAGAACATCAGGTAGGTTTATGAGGACTTTTGGGGCAGATTCAAGGTTTTTAGGGTTTTCTTCTGGTTTTTTTTTTTTTTTTTTTTTTTCTTTTGATCCAGTTGTTTTTCGGCGTGTTTTTGATGTGTTTTGGGTTCTCCGTTGGGTTTTGTTGGGTTTTCCGTGGTCATCATGGTGGAAAAGTGTAAATTGTGGGTTTTGGAGAAGATCAGGTAGGTTTAGTGTCGTTTTGGGGTGGATCTATGTTTTTTGGGGATTTTCTTCCAGTTTTGGGGGTGATTCCGTTCTTGTTTGGGGTGTTTTTGACTTGTTTTGGGGTCTCCGTTGGGTTTTAGTTGGATTCTCGTTGGTCCTTAAGGTAAATGGGAATGGATTGTGGGTTTTGAAGAAGATCAGGTGAGTTTAGGGTGGTTTTGCGGGGAAATTCATAGTTTTTGGTGTCTTTTCTTCTGATCCAGTTCTTGTTTGGGGTGTTTTTGACGTGTTTTGGGGTTTCCGTTGGGTTTCGTTGAGTTCCTAATGGGTTTTATGGTGGTTGGGAGTGGACATTTGGATTTGGAGAACATCAGGTACGTTTAGAGTGGTTTTGGGATTGGATCCGTGCTTTTTGGGGTTTTCTTTCGTTTTTGGGGGTGATCCTGTTCTTGTTTGGGGTGTTTTTGACGTGTTTTGTGTTCTCCGTTGGGTTTCGTTGTGTTTTCCTTGTTCATTTTGGTGGAAAAGGCTGAATAGTGGGTTTTGGAGAACATCAGGTATGTTTAGGGCGTTTTTGGGATTTGATCCGTGCTTTTGGGGGATTTTGTTCCAGTTTTGGGGGTGATTCCGTTCTTGTTTGGGGTGTTTTTGACGTGTTTTGGGTTCTCCGTTGGGTTTCGTTGGGTTTTCCGTGGTCATCATGGTGGAAAAGTGTAAATTGTGGGTTTTGGAGAACATCAGGTAGGTTTAGGGGGACTTTTGGGGTGGATTCATGGTATTTGTTTTTTTTTTTTTTTTTTTTTTTTTTGAGGTGATCCCGTTCTTTTTTGGGGTGTTTTTGATGTGTTTTGGTGTCTCCGTTGGGTTTTGTGGGGTTCTTGTTGGTCATCATGTTGGAAAAGTTTAAATTGTGGATTTTGGAGAATATCAGGTGAGTTTAAGTTTTTCTGGGTGGTGAATCTATGGTTTTGGGGGAATTCTTCTGTGTTTTTAGCGTTTTCTTCTGTTTTTTAGGGTGGTCCCATTCTTTTTTGGGGTGTTTTTGACATATTTTGGGGTCTCCGTTGGTTTTTGTTTGGTTCTTGTTGTTCATCATGGTGAAAACGGGTAAATTGTGGGTATTGGAGAACATCAGGTAGGTTTAGGGGGACTTTTGGGGTGGATCAATGGCTTTTAGGCTTTTCTTTCGGTTTTGGGGGTGATCCCGCTTTTTTTTGTGGTGTTTTTGACGTGTTTTGGGGTTTCCGTTGGGTTTCGTTGATTTCCTAATGTGTTTTAAGTTTGTTGGGAGTGGACTTTGGGATTTGGAGAACATCAGGTAGGTTTAGTGTGTTTTTGGGGTGGATCTATGGTATTTGGGGTTTTCTTCTGTTTTTTTTGGGGGGAGTGATCCAATTCATTTTTGGGGTGTTTTTGACTTGTTTTGGGGTCTCCGTTGGGTTTTGTTGGGTTCTTGTTGGTCATCATGTTGGAAAAGTGTAAATTGCGTGTTTTGGAGAACATCAGGTAGGTTTAGTGTGTTTTTGGGGTGGATCTATGGTATTTGGGGTTTTCTTCTGTTTTTTTGGGGGGGAGTGATCCAATTCTTTTTTGGGGTGTTTTTGACTTGTTTTGGGGTCTCCGTTGGGTTTTGTTGGGTTCTTGTTGGTCATCATGTTGGAAAAGTGTAAATTGCGTGTTTTGGAGAACATCAGGTAGGTTTAGTGTCGTTTTGGGGTGGATCTATGTTTTTGGGGGATTTTCTTCCAGTTTTGGGGGTGATTCCGTTCTTGTTTGGGGTGTTTTTGACTTGTTTTGGGGTCTCCGTTGGGTTTTAGTTGGATTCTCGTTGGTCCTTAAGGTAAATGGGAATGGATTGTGGGTTTTGAAGAAGATCAGGTGAGTTTAGGGTGGTTTTGCGGGGAAATTCATAGTTTTTGGTGTCTTTTCTTCTGATCCAGTTCTTTTCTGGGGTGTTTTTGACGTGTTTTGGGGTTTCCGTTGGGTTTCGTTGAGTTCCTAATGGGTTTTATGGTGGTTGGGAGTGGACATTTGGATTTGGAGAACATCAGGTACGTTTAGAGTGGTTTTGGGATTGGATCCGTGCTTTTGGGGTTTTCTTTCGTTTTTGGGGGTGATCCTGTTCTTGTTTGGGGTGTTTTTGACGTGTTTTGGGTTCTCCGTTGGGTTTCGTTGGGTTTTCCGTGGTCATCATGGTGGAAAAGTGTAAATTGTGGGTTTTGGAGAACATCAGGTAGGTTTATGAGGACTTTTGGGGCAGATTCAAGGTTTTTAGGGTTTTCTTCTGTTTTTTTTTTTTTTTTTTTTTTTTTTTTCTTTTGATCCAGTTGTTTTTCGGCGTGTTTTTGATGTGTTTTGGGTTCTCCGTTGGGTTTTGTTGGGTTTTCCGTGGTCATCATGGTGGAAAAGTGTAAATTGTGGGTTTTGGAGAAGATCAGGTAGGTTTAGTGTCGTTTTGGGGTGGATCTATGTTTTTTGGGGATTTTCTTCCAGTTTTGGGGGTGATTCCGTTCTTGTTTGGGGTGTTTTTGACTTGTTTTGGGGTCTCCGTTGGGTTTTAGTTGGATTCTCGTTGGTCCTTAAGGTAAATGGGAATGGATTGTGGGTTTTGAAGAAGATCAGGTGAGTTTAGGGTGGTTTTGCGGGGAAATTCATAGTTTTTGGTGTCTTTTCTTCTGATCCAGTTCTTTTCTGGGGTGTTTTTGACGTGTTTTGGGGTTTCCGTTGGGTTTCGTTGATTTCCTAATGTGTTTTAAGTTTGTTGGGAGTGGACATTTGGATTTGGAGAACATCAGGTACGTTTAGAGTGGTTTTGGGATTGGATCCGTGCTTTTTGGGGTTTTCTTTCGTTTTTGGGGGTGATCCTGTTCTTGTTTGGGGTGTTTTTGACGTGTTTTGTGTTCTCCGTTGGGTTTCGTTGTGTTTTCCTTGTTCATTTTGGTGGAAAAGGCTGAATAGTGGGTTTTGGAGAACATCAGGTATGTTTAGGGCGTTTTTGGGATTTGATCCGTGCTTTTTGGGGATTTTGTTCCAGTTTTGGGGGTGATTCCATTCTTGTTTGTGGTGTTTTTGACGTGTTTTGTGTTCTCCGTTGGGTTTCGTTGGGTTTTCCGTGGTCATCATGGTGGAAAAGTGTAAATTGTGGGTTTTGGAGAACATCAGGTAGGTTTAGGGGGACTTTTGGGGTGGATTCATGGTATTTGGGGTTTTCTTTTTTTTTTTTTTTGTGGGGGGGTGATCCAATTCATTTTTGGGGTGTTTTTGACTTGTTTTGTGGTCTCCGTTGGGTTTTTGTTGGATTCTCGTTGGTCCTTAAGGTAAATGGGAATGGATTGTGGGTTTTGAAGAAGATCAGGTGAGTTTAGGGTGGTTTTGCGGGGAAATTCATAGTTTTTGGTGTCTTTTCTTCTGATCCAGTTCTTGTTTGGGGTGTTTTTGACGTGTTTTGGGGTTTCCGTTGGGTTTTGTTGAGTTCCTAATGGGTTTTATGGTGGTTGGGAGTGGACATTTGGATTTGGAGAACATCAGGTACGTTTAGAGTGGTTTTGGGATTGGATCCGTGCTTTTTGGGGTTTTCTTTCGTTTTTGGGGGTGATCCTGTTCTTGTTTGGGGTGTTTTTGACGTGTTTTGTGTTCTCCGTTGGGTTTCGTTGTGTTTTCCTTGTTCATTTTGGTGGAAAAGGCTGAATAGTGGGTTTTGGAGAACATCAGGTATGTTTAGGGCGTTTTTGGGATTTGATCCGTGCTTTTTGGGGATTTTGTTCCAGTTTTGGGGGTGATTCCGTTCTTGTTTGGGGTGTTTTTGACGTGTTTTGGGTTCTCCGTTGGGTTTCGTTGGGTTTTCCGTGGTCATCATGGTGGAAAAGTGTAAATTGTGGGTTTTGGAGAACATCAGGTAGGTTTAGGGGGACTTTTGGGGTGGATTCATGGTATTTGTTTTTTTTTTTTTTTTTTTTTTTTTTGAGGTGATCCCGTTCTTTTTTGGGGTGTTTTTGATGTGTTTTGGTGTCTCCGTTGGGTTTTGTGGGGTTCTTGTTGGTCATCATGTTGGAAAAGTTTAAATTGTGGATTTTGGAGAATATCAGGTGAGTTTAAGTTTTTCTGGGTGGTGAATCTATGGTTTTGGGGGAATTCTTCTGTTTTTTTAGCGTTTTCTTCTGTTTTTTAGGGTGGTCCCATTCTTTTTTGGGGTGTTTTTGACATATTTTGGGGTCTCCGTTGGTTTTTGTTTGGTTCTTGTTGTTCATCATGGTGAAAACGGGTAAATTGTGGGTATTGGAGAACATCAGGTAGGTTTAGGGGGACTTTTGGGGTGGATCAATGGCTTTTAGTCTTTTCTTTCGGTTTTGGGGGTGATCCCGCTTTTTTTTGTGGTGTTTTTGACGTGTTTTGGGGTTTCCGTTGGGTTTCGTTGATTTCCTAATGTGTTTTAAGTTTGTTGGGAGTGGACTTTGGGATTTGGAGAACATCAGGTAGGTTTAGTGTGTTTTTGGGGTGGATCTATGGTATTTGGGGTTTTCTTCTGTTTTTTTTGGGGGGAGTGATCCAATTCATTTTTGGGGTGTTTTTGACTTGTTTTGGGGTCTCCGTTGGGTTTTGTTGGGTTCTTGTTGGTCATCATGTTGGAAAAGTGTAAATTGCGTGTTTTGGAGAACATCAGGTAGGTTTAGTGTGTTTTTGGGGTGGATCTATGGTATTTGGGGTTTTCTTCTGTTTTTTTGGGGGGGAGTGATCCAATTCTTTTTTGGGGTGTTTTTGACTTGTTTTGGGGTCTCCGTTGGGTTTTGTTGGGTTTTCCGTGGTCATCATGGTGGAAAAGTGTAAATTGTGGGTTTTGGAGAAGATCAGGTAGGTTTAGTGTCGTTTTGGGGTGGATCTATGTTTTTTGGGGATTTTCTTCCAGTTTTGGGGGTGATTCCGTTCTTGTTTGGGGTGTTTTTGACTTGTTTTGGGGTCTCCGTTGGGTTTTAGTTGGATTCTCGTTGGTCCTTAAGGTAAATGGGAATGGATTGTGGGTTTTGAAGAAGATCAGGTGAGTTTAGGGTGGTTTTGCGGGGAAATTCATAGTTTTTGGTGTCTTTTCTTCTGATCCAGTTCTTTTCTGGGGTGTTTTTGACGTGTTTTGGGGTTTCCGTTGGGTTTCGTTGATTTCCTAATGTGTTTTAAGTTTGTTGGGAGTGGACATTTGGATTTGGAGAACATCAGGTACGTTTAGAGTGGTTTTGGGATTGGATCCGTGCTTTTTGGGGTTTTCTTTCGTTTTTGGGGGTGATCCTGTTCTTGTTTGGGGTGTTTTTGACGTGTTTTGTGTTCTCCGTTGGGTTTCGTTGTGTTTTCCTTGTTCATTTTGGTGGAAAAGGCTGAATAGTGGGTTTTGGAGAACATCAGGTATGTTTAGGGCGTTTTTGGGATTTGATCCGTGCTTTTTGGGGATTTTGTTCCAGTTTTGGGGGTGATTCCATTCTTGTTTGTGGTGTTTTTGACGTGTTTTGTGTTCTCCGTTGGGTTTCGTTGGGTTTTCCGTGGTCATCATGGTGGAAAAGTGTAAATTGTGGGTTTTGGAGAACATCAGGTAGGTTTAGGGGGACTTTTGGGGTGGATTCATGGTATTTGGGGTTTTCTTTTTTTTTTTTTTTGTGGGGGGGTGATCCAATTCATTTTTGGGGTGTTTTTGACTTGTTTTGTGGTCTCCGTTGGGTTTTTGTTGGATTCTCGTTGGTCCTTAAGGTAAATGGGAATGGATTGTGGGTTTTGAAGAAGATCAGGTGAGTTTAGGGTGGTTTTGCGGGGAAATTCATAGTTTTTGGTGTCTTTTCTTCTGATCCAGTTCTTGTTTGGGGTGTTTTTGACGTGTTTTGGGGTTTCCGTTGGGTTTTGTTGAGTTCCTAATGGGTTTTATGGTGGTTGGGAGTGGACATTTGGATTTGGAGAACATCAGGTACGTTTAGAGTGGTTTTGGGATTGGATCCGTGCTTTTTGGGGTTTTCTTTCGTTTTTGGGGGTGATCCTGTTCTTGTTTGGGGTGTTTTTGACGTGTTTTGTGTTCTCCGTTGGGTTTCGTTGTGTTTTCCTTGTTCATTTTGGTGGAAAAGGCTGAATAGTGGGTTTTGGAGAACATCAGGTATGTTTAGGGCGTTTTTGGGATTTGATCCGTGCTTTTTGGGGATTTTGTTCCAGTTTTGGGGGTGATTCCGTTCTTGTTTGGGGTGTTTTTGACGTGTTTTGGGTTCTCCGTTGGGTTTCGTTGGGTTTTCCGTGGTCATCATGGTGGAAAAGTGTAAATTGTGGGTTTTGGAGAACATCAGGTAGGTTTAGGGGGACTTTTGGGGTGGATTCATGGTATTTGTTTTTTTTTTTTTTTTTTTTTTTTTTTGAGGTGATCCCGTTCTTTTTTGGGGTGTTTTTGATGTGTTTTGGTGTCTCCGTTGGGTTTTGTGGGGTTCTTGTTGGTCATCATGTTGGAAAAGTTTAAATTGTGGATTTTGGAGAATATCAGGTGAGTTTAAGTTTTTCTGGGTGGTGAATCTATGGTTTTGGGGGAATTCTTCTGTTTTTTTAGCGTTTTCTTCTGTTTTTTAGGGTGGTCCCATTCTTTTTTGGGGTGTTTTTGACATATTTTGGGGTCTCCGTTGGTTTTTGTTTGGTTCTTGTTGTTCATCATGGTGAAAACGGGTAAATTGTGGGTATTGGAGAACATCAGGTAGGTTTAGGGGGACTTTTGGGGTGGATCAATGGCTTTTAGTCTTTTCTTTCGGTTTTGGGGGTGATCCCGCTTTTTTTTGTGGTGTTTTTGACGTGTTTTGGGGTTTCCGTTGGGTTTCGTTGATTTCCTAATGTGTTTTAAGTTTGTTGGGAGTGGACTTTGGGATTTGGAGAACATCAGGTAGGTTTAGTGTGTTTTTGGGGTGGATCTATGGTATTTGGGGTTTTCTTCTGTTTTTTTTGGGGGGAGTGATCCAATTCATTTTTGGGGTGTTTTTGACTTGTTTTGGGGTCTCCGTTGGGTTTTGTTGGGTTCTTGTTGGTCATCATGTTGGAAAAGTGTAAATTGCGTGTTTTGGAGAACATCAGGTAGGTTTAGTGTGTTTTTGGGGTGGATCTATGGTATTTGGGGTTTTCTTCTGTTTTTTTGGGGGGGAAGTGATCCAATTCTTTTTTGGGGTGTTTTTGACTTGTTTTGGGGTCTCCGTTGGGTTTTGTTGGGTTCTTGTTGGTCATCATGTTGGAAAAGTGTAAATTGCGTGTATTGGAGAACATCAGGTAGGTTTAGTGTCGTTTTGGGGTGGATCTATGTTTTTTGGGGATTTTCTTCCAGTTTTGGGGGTGATTCCGTTCTTGTTTGGGGTGTTTTTGACTTGTTTTGGGGTCTCCGTTGGGTTTTAGTTGGATTCTCGTTGGTCCTTAAGGTAAATGGGAATGGATTGTGGGTTTTGAAGAAGATCAGGTGAGTTTAGGGTGGTTTTGCGGGGAAATTCATAGTTTTTGGTGTCTTTTCTTCTGATCCAGTTCTTTTCTGGGGTGTTTTTGACGTGTTTTGGGGTTTCCGTTGGGTTTCGTTGAGTTCCTAATGGGTTTTATGGTGGTTGGGAGTGGACATTTGGATTTGGAGAACATCAGGTACGTTTAGAGTGGTTTTGGGATTGGATCCGTGCTTTTTGGGGTTTTCTTTCGTTTTTGGGGGTGATCCTGTTCTTGTTTGGGGTGTTTTTGACGTGTTTTGTGTTCTCCGTTGGGTTTCGTTGTGTTTTCCTTGTTCATTTTGGTGGAAAAGTCTGAATAGTGGGTTTTGGAGAACATCAGGTATGTTTAGGGCGTTTTTGGGATTTGATCCGTGCTTTTTGGGGATTTTGTTCAAGTTTTGGGGGTGATTCCGTTCTTGTTTGGGGTGTTTTTGACGTGTTTTGGGTTCTCCGTTGGGTTTCGTTGGGTTTTCCGTGGTCATCATGGTGGAAAAGTGTAAATTGTGGGTTTTGGAGAACATCAGGTAGGTTTATGAGGACTTTTGGGGCAGATTCAAGGTTTTTAGGGTTTTCTTCTGTTTTTTTTTTTTTTTTTTTTTTTTTTCTTTTGATCCAGTTGTTTTTCGGCGTGTTTTTGATGTGTTTTGGGTTCTCCGTTGGGTTTTGTTGGGTTTTCCGTGGTCATCATGGTGGAAAAGTGTAAATTGTGGGTTTTGGAGAAGATCAGGTAGGTTTAGTGTCGTTTTGGGGTGGATCTATGTTTTTTGGGGATTTTCTTCCAGTTTTGGGGGTGATTCCGTTCTTGTTTGGGGTGTTTTTGACTTGTTTTGGGGTCTCCGTTGGGTTTTAGTTGGATTCTCGTTGGTCCTTAAGGTAAATGGGAATGGATTGTGGGTTTTGAAGAAGATCAGGTGAGTTTAGGGTGGTTTTGCGGGGAAATTCATAGTTTTTGGTGTCTTTTCTTCTGATCCAGTTCTTTTCTGGGGTGTTTTTGACGTGTTTTGGGGTTTCCGTTGGGTTTCGTTGAGTTCCTAATGGGTTTTATGGTGGTTGGGAGTGGACATTTGGATTTGGAGAACATCAGGTACGTTTAGAGTGGTTTTGGGATTGGATCCGTGCTTTTTGGGGTTTTCTTTCGTTTTTGGGGGTGATCCTGTTCTTGTTTGGGGTGTTTTTGACGTGTTTTGTGTTCTCCGTTGGGTTTCGTTGTGTTTTCCTTGTTCATTTTGGTGGAAAAGGCTGAATAGTGGGTTTTGGAGAACATCAGGTATGTTTAGGGCGTTTTTGGGATTTGATCCGTGCTTTTTGGGGATTTTGTTCCAGTTTTGGGGGTGATTCCGTTCTTGTTTGGGGTGTTTTTGACGTGTTTTGGGTTCTCCGTTGGGTTTCGTTGGGTTTTCCGTGGTCATCATGGTGGAAAAGTGTAAATTGTGGGTTTTGGAGAACATCAGGTAGGTTTAGGGGGACTTTTGGGGTGGATTCATGGTATTTGTTTTTTTTTTTTTTTTTTTTTTTTTGAGGTGATCCCGTTCTTTTTTGGGGTGTTTTTGATGTGTTTTGGTGTCTCCGTTGGGTTTTGTGGGGTTCTTGTTGGTCATCATGTTGGAAAAGTTTAAATTGTGGATTTTGGAGAATATCAGGTGAGTTTAAGTTTTTCTGGGTGGTGAATCTATGGTTTTGGGGGAATTCTTCTGTTTTTTTAGCGTTTTCTTCTGTTTTTTAGGGTGGTCCCATTCTTTTTTGGGGTGTTTTTGACATATTTTGGGGTCTCCGTTGGTTTTTGTTTGGTTCTTGTTGTTCATCATGGTGAAAACGGGTAAATTGTGGGTATTGGAGAACATCAGGTAGGTTTAGGGGGACTTTTGGGGTGGATCAATGGCTTTTAGTCTTTTCTTTCGGTTTTGGGGGTGATCCCGCTTTTTTTTGTGGTGTTTTTGACGTGTTTTGGGGTTTCCGTTGGGTTTCGTTGATTTCCTAATGTGTTTTAAGTTTGTTGGGAGTGGACTTTGGGATTTGGAGAACATCAGGTAGGTTTAGTGTGTTTTTGGGGTGGATCTATGGTATTTGGGGTTTTCTTCTGTTTTTTTTGGGGGGAGTGATCCAATTCATTTTTGGGGTGTTTTTGACTTGTTTTGGGGTCTCCGTTGGGTTTTGTTGGGTTCTTGTTGGTCATCATGTTGGAAAAGTGTAAATTGCGTGTTTTGGAGAACATCAGGTAGGTTTAGTGTGTTTTTGGGGTGGATCTATGGTATTTGGGGTTTTCTTCTGTTTTTTTGGGGGGGAGTGATCCAATTCTTTTTTGGGGTGTTTTTGACTTGTTTTGGGGTCTCCGTTGGGTTTTGTTGGGTTCTTGTTGGTCATCATGTTGGAAAAGTGTAAATTGCGTGTTTTGGAGAACATCAGGTAGGTTTAGTGTCGTTTTGGGGTGGATCTATGTTTTTTGGGGATTTTCTTCCAGTTTTGGGGGTGATTCCGTTCTTGTCTGGGGTGTTTTTGACTTGTTTTGGGGTCTCCGTTGGGTTTTAGTTGGATTCTCGTTGGTCCTTAAGGTAAATGGGAATGGATTGTGGGTTTTGAAGAAGATCAGGTGAGTTTAGGGTGGTTTTGCGGGGAAATTCATAGTTTTTGGTGTCTTTTCTTCTGATCCAGTTCTTTTCTGGGGTGTTTTTGACGTGTTTTGGGGTTTCCGTTGGGTTTCGTTGAGTTCCTAATGGGTTTTATGGTGGTTGGGAGTGGACATTTGGATTTGGAGAACATCAGGTACGTTTAGAGTGGTTTTGGGATTGGATCCGTGCTTTTGGGGTTTTCTTTCGTTTTTGGGGGTGATCCTGTTCTTGTTTGGGGTGTTTTTGACGTGTTTTGGGTTCTCCGTTGGGTTTTCCGTGGTCATCATGGTGGAAAAGTGTAAATTGTGGGTTTTGGAGAACATCAGGTAGGTTTATGAGGACTTTTGGGGCAGATTCAAGGTTTTTAGGGTTTTCTTCTGTTTTTTTTTTTTTTTTTTTTTTTTTTTTCTTTTGATCCAGTTGTTTTTCGGCGTGTTTTTGATGTGTTTTGGGTTCTCCGTTGGGTTTTGTTGGGTTTTCCGTGGTCATCATGGTGGAAAAGTGTAAATTGTGGGTTTTGGAGAACATCAGGTAGGTTTAGTGTCGTTTTGGGGTGGATCTATGTTTTTTGGGGATTTTCTTCCAGTTTTGGGGGTGATTCCGTTCTTGTTTGGGGTGTTTTTGACTTGTTTTGGGGTCTCCGTTGGGTTTTAGTTGGATTCTCGTTTGTCCTTAAGGTAAATGGGAATGGATTGTGGGTTTTG
This sequence comes from Aythya marila, assembly GCF_965140915.1. Lineage (NCBI taxonomy): Eukaryota > Metazoa > Chordata > Aves > Anseriformes > Anatidae > Aythya > Aythya marila. The sequence goes on along the minus strand of NW_028136882.1, from coordinate 3,993 downwards.
AAGAAGATCAGGTGAGTTTAGGGTGGTTTTGCGGGGAAATTCATAGTTTTTGGTGTCTTTTCTTCTGATCCAGTTCTTTTCTGGGGTGTTTTTGACGTGTTTTGGGGTTTCCGTTGGGTTTCGTTGATTTCCTAATGTGTTTTAAGTTTGTTGGGAGTGGACATTTGGATTTGGAGAACATCAGGTACGTTTAGAGTGGTTTTGGGATTGGATCCGTGCTTTTTGGGGTTTTCTTTCGTTTTTGGGGGTGATCCTGTTCTTGTTTGGGGTGTTTTTGACGTGTTTTGTGTTCTCCGTTGGGTTTCGTTGTGTTTTCCTTGTTCATTTTGGTGGAAAAGGCTGAATAGTGGGTTTTGGAGAACATCAGGTATGTTTAGGGCGTTTTTGGGATTTGATCCGTGCTTTTTGGGGATTTTGTTCCAGTTTTGGGGGTGATTCCATTCTTGTTTGTGGTGTTTTTGACGTGTTTTGTGTTCTCCGTTGGGTTTCGTTGGGTTTTCCGTGGTCATCATGGTGGAAAAGTGTAAATTGTGGGTTTTGGAGAACATCAGGTAGGTTTAGGGGGACTTTTGGGGTGGATTCATGGTATTTGGGGTTTTCTTTTTTTTTTTTTTGTGGGGGGGTGATCCAATTCATTTTTGGGGTGTTTTTGACTTGTTTTGTGGTCTCCGTTGGGTTTTTGTTGGATTCTCGTTGGTCCTTAAGGTAAATGGGAATGGATTGTGGGTTTTGAAGAAGATCAGGTGAGTTTAGGGTGGTTTTGCGGGGAAATTCATAGTTTTTGGTGTCTTTTCTTCTGATCCAGTTCTTGTTTGGGGTGTTTTTGACGTGTTTTGGGGTTTCCGTTGGGTTTTGTTGAGTTCCTAATGGGTTTTATGGTGGTTGGGAGTGGACATTTGGATTTGGAGAACATCAGGTACGTTTAGAGTGGTTTTGGGATTGGATCCGTGCTTTTTGGGGTTTTCTTTCGTTTTTGGGGGTGATCCTGTTCTTGTTTGGGGTGTTTTTGACGTGTTTTGTGGTCTCTGTTTCGTTTCGTTGTGTTTTCCTTGTTCATTTTGGTGGAAAAGGCTGAATAGTGGGTTTTGGAGAACATCAGGTATGTTTAGGGCGTTTTGGGGATTTGATCCGTGCTTTTTGGGGATTTTGTTCCAGTTTTGGGGGTGATTCCGTTCTTGTTTGGGGTGTTTTTGACGTGTTTTGGGTTCTCCGTTGGGTTTCGTTGGGTTTTCCGTGGTCATCATGGTGGAAAAGTGTAAATTGTGGGTTTTGGAGAACATCAGGTAGGTTTAGGGGGACTTTTGGGGTGGATTCATGGTATTTGTTTTTTTTTTTTTTTTTTTTTTTTTTGAGGTGATCCCGTTCTTTTTTGGGGTGTTTTTGATGTGTTTTGGTGTCTCCGTTGGGTTTTGTGGGGTTCTTGTTGGTCATCATGTTGGAAAAGTTTAAATTGTGGATTTTGGAGAATATCAGGTGAGTTTAAGTTTTTCTGGGTGGTGAATCTATGGTTTTGGGGAAATTCTTCTGGTTTTTTAGCGTTTTCTTCTGTTTTTTAGGGTGGTCCCATTCTTTTTTGGGGTGTTTTTGACATATTTTGGGGTCTCCGTTGGTTTTTGTTTGGTTCTTGTTGTTCATCATGGTGAAAACGGGTAAATTGTGGGTATTGGAGAACATCAGGTAGGTTTAGGGGGACTTTTGGGGTGGATCAATGGCTTTTAGGCTTTTCTTTCGGTTTTGGGGGTGATCCCGCTTTTTTTTGTGGTGTTTTTGACGTGTTTTGGGGTTTCCGTTGGGTTTCGTTGATTTCCTAATGTGTTTTAAGTTTGTTGGGAGTGGACTTTGGGATTTGGAGAACATCAGGTAGGTTTAGTGTGTTTTTGGGGTGGATCTATGGTATTTGGGGTTTTCTTCTGTTTTTTTGGGGGGGAGTGATCCAATTCTTTTTTGGGGTGTTTTTGACTTGTTTTGGGGTCTCCGTTGGGTTTTGTTGGGTTCTTGTTGGTCATCATGTTGGAAAAGTGTAAATTGCGTGTTTTGGAGAACATCAGGTAGGTTTAGTGTCGTTTTGGGGTGGATCTATGTTTTTTGGGGATTTTCTTCCAGTTTTGGGGGTGATTCCGTTCTTGTTTGGGGTGTTTTTGACTTGTTTTGTGTTCTCCGTTGGGTTTTAGTTGGATTCTCGTTGGTCCTTAAGGTAAATGGGAATGGATTGTGGGTTTTGAAGAAGATCAGGTGAGTTTAGGGTGGTTTTGCGGGGAAATTCATAGTTTTTGGTGTCTTTTCTTCTGATCCAGTTCTTTTCTGGGGTGTTTTTGACGTGTTTTGGGGTTTCCGTTGGGTTTCGTTGAGTTCCTAATGGGTTTTATGGTGGTTGGGAGTGGACATTTGGATTTGGAGAACATCAGGTACGTTTAGAGTGGTTTTGGGATTGGATCCGTGCTTTTGGGGTTTTCTTTCGTTTTTGGGGGTGATCCTGTTCTTGTTTGGGGTGTTTTTGACGTGTTTTGGGTTCTCCGTTGGGTTTCGTTGGGTTTTCCGTGGTCATCATGGTGGAAAAGTGTAAATTGTGGGTTTTGGAGAACATCAGGTAGGTTTATGAGGACTTTTGGGGCAGATTCAAGGTTTTTAGGGTTTTCTTCTGTTTTTTTTTTTTTTTTTTTTTTTTTTTCTTTTGATCCAGTTGTTTTTCGGCGTGTTTTTGATGTGTTTTGGGTTCTCCGTTGGGTTTTGTTGGGTTTTCCGTGGTCATCATGGTGGAAAAGTGTAAATTGTGGGTTTTGGAGAACATCAGGTAGGTTTAGTGTCGTTTTGGGGTGGATCTATGTTTTTTGGGGATTTTCTTCCAGTTTTGGGGGTGATTCCGTTCTTGTTTGGGGTGTTTTTGACTTGTTTTGGGGTCTCCGTTGGGTTTTAGTTGGATTCTCGTTGGTCCTTAAGGTAAATGGGAATGGATTGTGGGTTTTGAAGAAGATCAGGTGAGTTTAGGGTGGTTTTGCGGGGAAATTCATAGTTTTTGGTGTCTTTTCTTCTGATCCAGTTCTTGTTTGGGGTGTTTTTGACGTGTTTTGGGGTTTCCGTTGGGTTTCGTTGAGCTCCTAATGGGTTTTATGGTGGTTGGGAGTGGACATTTGGATTTGGAGAACATCAGGTACGTTTAGAGTGGTTTTGGGATTGGATCCGTGCTTTTTGGGGTTTTCTTTCGTTTTTGGGGGTGATCCTGTTCTTGTTTGGGGTGTTTTTGACGTGTTTTGTGTTCTCCGTTGGGTTTCGTTGTGTTTTCCTTGTTCATTTTGGTGGAAAAGGCTGAATATTGGTTTTGGAGAACATCAGGTATGTTTAGGGCGTTTTTGGGATTTGATCCGTGCTTTTTGGGGATTTTGTTCCAGTTTTGGGGGTGATTCCGTTCTTGTTTGGGGTGTTTTTGACGTGTTTTGTGTTCTCCGTTGGGTTTCGTTGGGTTTTCCGTGGTCATCATGGTGGAAAAGTGTAAATTGTGGGTTTTGGAGAACATCAGGTAGGTTTATGAGGACTTTTGGGGCAGATTCAAGGTTTTTAGGGTTTTCTTCTGGTTTTTTTTTTTTTTTTTTTTTTTTTTTCTTTTGATCCAGTTGTTTTTCGGCGTTTTTTTGACGTGTTTTGGGTTCTCCGTTGGATTTCGTTGGGTTTTCCGTGGTCATCATGGTGGAAAAGTGTAAATTGTGGGTTTTGGAGAACATCAGGTAGGTTTAGGGGGACTTTTGGGGTGGATTCATGGTATTTGGGGTTTTCTTTTTTTTTTTTGGGGGGGGGGTGATCCAATTCATTTTTGGGGTGTTTTTGACTTGTTTTGGGGTCTCCGTTGGGTTTTAGTTGGATTCTCGTTGGTCCTTAAGGTAAATGGGAATGGATTGTGGGTTTTGAAGAAGATCAGGTGAGTTTAGGGTGGTTTTGCGGGGAAATTCATAGTTTTTGGTGTCTTTTCTTCTGATCCAGTTCTTGTTTGGGGTGTTTTTG